>NW_025110198.1:483690-534869 GCF_011392965.1 Frieseomelitta varia | reverse complement strand
GAGAGAGAGAGAGAGAGAGAGAGAGAGAGAGAGAGAGAGAGAGAGAGAGTGAATGAGCGAGAATCAGAGGACGAATGAAGCAAGAGAGAAGTGAGGAGAAAAAGAAAAAAAGATAATTATACCCCATTTCTCACGGTATTTTAAATGTTCTATGATATCATTAATGTCATTCGATCCACAACACGATATAAAACGATTGTGACGCGATAATTACGATGCTACGTATCTAAATTCGAATGACGTGTGATGCACTATTGAAGATTCATCGTATTTAATATTGCGATCCTTCGTTTTTACCTCTTTTTTTCTTTTTCTTTGTTTCATAAGACGGATTCGTAAACTGACTGATTACTAAATTAACGCACTAATTAAGAACGCAACGATAACGTTAAGTATTATCGAGCTAAATTTTTAATCTCAATTTCTAGTCGTGTAAGGGAAATAACGATAAAAGGTATTAACCATGCCGATATACTATCGATGTTCCGTGATATAAGCTTGTTTCTCAATATGATACGTATCTTTCGGAAATGTAAATGATTGCGCATCGTTTCTCACGTTCTCGCACAAATATTTTCTGTGAACGTGGTTCATGTCCGATTTTGTCAGACCATATTTTTCCCCCTCCTTTAGATTACGTACATTTTCAAAAGCTGTAACAAACGATTAACTCCAGGCTGGCTCCTCCGATCTCGAGACATTATTGTTCCACTTGCATTTATCGTGAAACGTTCTACAAGGTGTTTAACGTTCCATAAATTTCGAGAAAACGATCAATCTTGTAATAATACTAATACGGCGCTAAGCGACAGCCGACTGAACTGAATTAAATGATACTCTTATTGTAACGATAAGTACATAAGTACATATTCTGGCAAATGTATTGCCGTTTTATGCATTTTACATTGAAGTAATGTATTCCGCTCTGTTTATCGCATTCTATCATTGGGATTGTACGGTTTTTCAAGATTTCTACGCTTATCGGCGTTTATATATATACATATATATATTTTATCAATGATTTCCGTTTCTACTCTATACTTTTTAAGCTTTTCACGGTAAATTTAACGATCTTGCAATCAACGTTGCGTCGTCTTCAAAAAAAAAAAAAAAAAAAAAGAAAGAATTAACGATTTGACGTAGTCTTTTGTTCAAAGATGGAAGACTAAATTTTAAATGATTATCCAACCAGGTAGAACAGGTGTGAGAATGTGTGAGTGTATAAATGATTTTGCATGAGCATATAATACATGACCTACGCGTATGTGTATGTGTATACGCGCGCGTGTCCACGAACGTGCACGCGAATGCCGGATGGCGATACAGCATGATGTAAAGGAAAGAGATGGGAAGAATTCGGGCGCGGCAACAGTAAACGTTCGATGGATGCATGGGAGAGGAATAAGAGAGAAAAAGAGAGAAGTGAATCGCACGGGGTACGAAAAGAAATCGACTAGCGTTAGATGCATTTATAATTATATTTAACATATGTATATTTATATATACATATATCATATATGGATAATTTTAATATGACAAGATTAAACGCGCGAGCATTTAAAGAGTGTTTGTTACGATTGAAATTATTTAAGAAGTGCAGGAGAGAAAGAGAGAGAGAGAGAGAGAGAGAAAGAGAGAGAGAGAGCATGGCGATAACGGATCTCGACGTTGGTCTTTGCGACCACCGACTTTGCGAATCGAGGCGCCTGATCGAACCGAATCGGCCAAGATATACCGTGTCCAGGGCCATTATAAACGGTGTGTATTATAATTAATGTATCAGCAGCAAGCAAATACACGTATGATATATATATATAAAAAAAAAAAAAAAAAAAAAAAAAAAAAAAAAAAAAAGGAAAAAAAGAATGACGAGTGAAACGCTATTTTATGTATTACGTGCGACGCAACGGCAACGAGAGATCGAAATGAAAAGAATAGGGAGAGAAAGAGGAAGAATTTTTATTTTAGTGGCTAAATAAACCTCCCTCCCACCATCTTGAAGTTCGATAACGTGCTCGCAGTTTCTACTGATTATTCCCTTTCTGATTCCGAAACAACGACTGCTATTATGTCTCACCCGATTGTGCACGCATGCGAACGCATGCGTGCGCGATATTTTCTTTTAAGTTTTGCGTGTGACTTCTCAAACTGATCGTCGTCGAGTCTCGTCGCCGTTCCCCGTCGTTGTTCATACTACGTGTAAATCGGCGATACAAACGAAGAACAAACAATTGGAAAAATATGAAAGAAAAAAAAGAAACATATGGCAATCAGTATATTGTACGACGAGTAACGAGTCTTGTTCATAAACACAGTAAACACGAAATGAGCGGCGTGACTTTTGCGAGAACACAGCCGCCGCAACCCCTCCTCGCGCGGCCAAATAAAAATGGTGTGTCGTTTGGCCACGAGAAACGTCGATATCGTCCCTTATAGCGAACTATCTAGAGAACTATCTCACAACTTGCAACTTGTAACGACAACGACGGAATGCATCCTAGACTCATCGAAAAAGAAGCTCGACGAGGCCACGTAGTGTATTCTATTAGCGTTTAAAAGCGATCGCGAGGAAAATTTATACGAAATACAATTAGCAGCGTAGTACGAAGTTCGAAGAACCGATGCCGAAACACGCACTGTTTCTTAAGACGTATCTTGAAAATATTTGAATGTAAATGAATGACAAAACAATAAAAAGTATACGCTCAAAATTTACAGGCGTAGCAGCACCCCCCCCCCCCTCCCCCGCGGTTATGGATACGAAAGAGAAAAAGAGAGAGAATATTGTTTTTCACTCCGATCCGACACTGGCTCCGGTACTTTTATCAAGTTATTTATAGATCTGTCTCATCGTTTCGCGAGTACGATTGCGACCCGATTTCGACGAACCGTGAAATATCCCCCATCAAGAACGTGTCCCTAACGCTAGAACCACCGACGAGTATAAAACTTGTATTAAAGATATCCAAGTGCAGTTGCGTGGAACAGAAACTTTCACTCATGTTTTGTTAATCTCTAAAGATTCCTCTGGAAAATTGCAAACTAATCATTTTGACGATTGATCTGGTTAACTGAAGAGTTAATTCCGCGCGCGGCTTCCCACTCGATGCGGGATCGTCGACAACCGCGTGTACACATCGATTTCGCTTCTTGCCGGTGATTTTTCGATCGTTTTTAGCACCGTGGCAACGATGCGTCACTCGTTCAAGAACATGACGTAAGGGTCATGAAAAGGAGAGCGTACAGGAAGGTTCGCGTGGACGGAAGAAGGACAGCGTGCGGGGTCGAGGAGAGCTGGCTGGAAGGGGTCCAGAGAGAAGGGGAGAGAATGAATGACGCATAAAACAGCAGGATATCACGGAGGATATCTAGAGTGGCCGATCGCGGTCACGGCGTTTTCGTTCGACGATTACACGGCTACGTACGACATGCACGTACGTGCTTGTCTCGCAGACGTGCTTGCACGTACTTGTACGTATCGGTAGGTAGAGCGAGAGAGGCTATCATGTACGCGCCGTGGGTGCGACCTATGGGTGTTTCGCGGTTCGTTGCGGATCGATAACACGGTGAAGAGTATCGAGAGAGCGCGGCGCGCGTCTGAATCGACCTAAAGTAGTAGGAACGCAGCTGTTCGCCGTAATGGCACGTTCCTCGTCCGCGACTCGCCGAGGGTGATTGCCTGTCGCCGACTGGCGCCGCGCTGGTCACTTCGTCCGTGCCACGCGTGTCCTCTCACGTTTGTTCGATCGAGGGAATCCGTAGCACCTAGCCTGCTACTTGTACGCACTTAGAGCACACGCTGGTCGCGCGCGACAAACGGAAGCCGCCGAGAAACGTCGACCGTGAAACTTGGTTCGAACTGGTCTGGCGGGAATTAAACGAGGTCAGTCGTCACTTGTTAATGTTGGTATCGCGCGGTATCGGTGACTGGAGGAAACGAAAGTAACGAAAGTAACGTAAAGGTAGATGCGGCAAAATAAAACGGCGCTTGCGCCACGCGGATCGCGAACGACCACGCGCTGCGACGAGCGACCAGCGGAATAAGGAGAGACAGACGCGCGTTGCAGTGAGACTTTCGTAGACGACGCGACGCGTGCAGGCGCAGGTGATTCGTGGATAAATACACCGGCAAACGAACGAAAAGGCGCACGTTGCAACGGTCAGAGTCGCATACTGTCACAGTCACACGATAAACGAGTACGAGTAAACGGAGGAAAGCTCGATGGTCTATGTATAATTTTGTAGAGCATCGGCTGAGGTGTATCACCGCGTGTCGAGTCTTGGGCGAAACGGGGAGTAATTGGAGTACTACACGTTGTGTAGTTTCGATTGATCTGACGCAGTGTGCAATAACACGTGTTTGTCGATAACGAAGAGAGGTTAGAGATAATGTATCAAAGAAACAACGCGAGAGAAAACGACTTGATAAGAATAGAGAACGTGCCGGTTGTGTTGGCCACTTGGATCGATGGGAAGTTGTGGAACCGTGGCGAATTAGCTCACCAATTTCTAACCCCGGTTCACTCGTTTCCTTTCACATCTATGGTTCCAAATACGTGAATTTCACGCGCGTACTATGAGCAACGTATGACGCGTTGATTAGATTTGTGTATCACGTGCGTGAATCTCGTAGACATTCTCTCCCTTTTGTCTTCACTTATCTCTTTCTACTTTAATTGTATCAAACATGACGAACAAGACAAACAGATGATCTTTTAATCCTTGTACGAGAACAATTCAATTTATTTAATTACTTCCGCGAACTCGATAATCGCGTTAACGTTCAGATTAGTGCTACGTGGATTTAGAAAAAAAAAAAAAAAAAGCGCCAACGAAGCATTTGTTTCACGTTTCAGCAGCGGATACGTGCTTGTAAAACTCGGAGCTTCGCTCGGATTAAAACGGGCTCGAGTGCAGCCGAAGTTGCAGACGAAAGATCGCGCGCGTTCACTAGATCTGCCAGTGATTCACTAGATCATTGATCGAGGCAACGCGTTCATTGTGTCACAGGCGCTCGACTGATGGCTGTTACGAAACCTGCTTATGCCACGAATAGGAGATGACGCGATCTGCAAATCGCGGGGGATGACGCATTCGATGACGGAACGCACCCGTAAGAAAAGACTTTACCATTGATCGTACACGCAAAAAACATGGAACGATCGATTAATTGTTACACCTTATCTCGTTCTCAATGTTTTTCACGACCTTTCGCGCTATCGATTTCGGAATCTTATTGTAATACATAATTATCTCGTGCCGGTCGAAGATTAGTGGCAAAATCTAATCGATAAACGATCGTCACGAACACGATGATCCAACAAATCAGGCAATATATCTGTCAACGTGTTCTGTACTTGAAACACAGTTTAGTTTAGCGCGCGTTCATTGACCGATCATTGTTGTTTCAGCGTGAAGAAGCGGCAATGAAATCGAACGTGCTTATGGCTCGATCAAGTGGGAACAATTACGATTGCAGTCACGATCACAGTCATCACGCTCATCACGGTGATCACACTGTTATCGGCAACGTCACCGCCAAGGTGCCGAGATTGAGTTTCAAAGAATCAAGATCGATCAGAGAGAGGTATCGTTAGACCACGCGATCTCTGCGAAGCGATAACGACACGAATAACGTCGACGTCTTTCCAAACGCGAGTCATCCTCAGTACATGGAGAGAGGAGGAAGATCAAAGTGAAAACTCAGGCGAGAAAGACGAAGGTCGAAAGCGAGATCGTGCGAGAGAATAAGGCTGCAGGCGAGGAAGAGTCGAAGATGAGGACATCGGCATGAGCCAGGGAAAGCGAAACTGCTGAGAGCGTGGTTTCGGCGTCGGCGAAACCAAGAGACGGAGACAGTGCCGTAGTCCTGGGGGCCCAGGGTATACGCAACATCTATTAATAACTTGGTAATACGGTAGTAGTGGGGCGCTGTCCGCTAGCGGGTGAAAATAGAAAAGAATGTTTTTGGAATCCAATTGGACTTGGTTGGCCGAACGATGGGGCAATATGGCCGACTTGGCCGAGCGGGTGGACGATCTGATATGCAGTTTCGACTCGGCTGGTGACACGACCATGGATACGCTATCGATGCTGATATTCGGCTGGATGTTGTTCGGGCTGGTGGTACTCTGTGTTGGCAAATACGTTTACAATCGGTTCGTTTTGAACGAGCTTGCCTCTGGGACGATTGTTACCGCCAAGGACGGCCATATCGTCCACGGTGATAGCGTCGGTGTCAGTGGTGGTGGTGGTGGTGGTGGTACTGCCGGTGGTGGAGGTGGTGGTGGTGGCGGCAGTGGCGGCAAGTTACTTTCGCTTGGTAAACAAAAAATCGTTTCATCGGGTTCGGCATCGTCGGGTATCGGGGCAGGTGGTGGCGGTGGTGCCGGCTCCGGGTCGCTCGCAGCCGCCGCTCATCCATCCGGTGGCGGTACCAGCTCCGCTTCCGGTATCGGCTCGTCGCCTTCTTCCTACGTCCCGCCGACACCTCCTGTGCGCAAACGTCTCACCGCCCGGAAAACATCCGGTGCTCTCATCAGCCCGGCAAGAAGCAGCAAAAGTTTGAATCTACCGACCGCCACTGGCGCCGATCCGGATGCAGTTCGCTGGGTCAACGAGATCATCGTTTGGCTCTACTCCGATCCGGCGGTTTTGGACGAACTGTTGGCTGTTTGGGTCGGATCCCTCAACGAGTTTACCGCCAATTCTGTTGACGAGGTGAGCCGACACTTTCACTCATTTTGTGTACTATCGTTATCGGTATTCGTCCGACGAGGATACGATTTTTCCAACATTGATCCAAGATCTGGTTCACTATGAAATTTTTCAGCTATATCGAGAGACCACTGACTTATCACTGGATAAGTCACTGGATGAGTGATTGAATTAAAAATGATGTTAAGAAGGAGTTTGGAATCGAACTTTGTTCGACCCATTCGAAATCTGCGTCGAACGCGAGACGTTAATCGGCGAGACTAGATAAGGCAACGCAACGAGTTTCTTGGGTGATGCGTAGGAGTTCTTGAGCAATGAAACCACCGGTTTAACCCGTTTAAGATACGGACAATTTTAACGACAGCCTTGTCAACTTTTGCGCTCGTCAGATTACACGCGTTGGCTCGTTCACTTTCAACAAATACAGATATTCACTCTGCAATAGCCAACCAGAATTTACAAAAACCAAACTTCTCCTTTAAAATATCTCCCGATTTTTTAATTTAAGATAAAAAAAAAAGAAAAAGAATTCGTTTCGCAGCACGGAGTCGGAGTCGAGTTTGTTCGAGTTCTGCCTGAAACACATCCACCGAATCTTTCAAATATCTTTTGCGAGTGCGACTCCAAGGATGACGTGGTACGTACGAAACATTTCTTCTCCAAAGCGAGAGACGGTAATACTGCATCGTCAAGGATCGTTTCGAATGTCTGCTTATTTCCTTTCAGACGATCACGTGCGATTGCGAGGCTACTCCAGCGTTACAGCTAAAAGCGTCCCGCCGGAAAGCCGATAAACTCGAAGTCAGCCACTATCGCGTCAACGTAAATCGCTTCCGCGCGCGATTGAACGTCATTTGCATTACCGAGAAGCTTCTCCTAGATTTGAAATGCGACGGCTGGCCGGACGTTTGTATCCATATTTTTTTACGTTTTAAATTCTTTCTTTGTAACCTGTGGCTATCCGTGGACGGGTCATTATCCTTTTGCTGCTTGGATTTTACGTTAGGTGAAAGTCTCGCTGGCGCAAGTAGGCACGATAAAGAAAGATCTGGACGAGAGCCAGTTGCAGGAAGTCGTAACGGAAATCGTAATAGGCGCGCTAAGGGGGACCAATGTTCATCTGAATTTATTCCAATATCCGAGCTGTCCACGGTTATGGAGGGAACCAGTGGCCACTCAACCCAGCTTTTCGATGCCTATGCATTACGACAACGTGGTAAATTTTCTTTTCTCTTTGTTTAAAGAAGCGAAACAGACTCTTGGCTGTATATATAAACAACTGATTTGTAGACTACGTCGAGCGGTTCGCTTCAAGCCTCGAGACAACGGCTTCAGACTCAAAGTCCAACACCGACGCAGAATCAGTATATATTCAGTGACAGAAGATTGCTCGTTAAAGTGGTCAGAGCGGCGGAATTAGGCGGCGAGCAAGGTGCTTTTGAGCCGTATTGTGTCGTCGAATTGGACGAACCATCGCAGAAAAATCAGACCTCTGTTAAGAAGGACACACGCAATCCATTATGGGACGAGGCATTCTTATTGTAAGTCGTTCGAAATAAAACACATTGCGTGGTGTGAATTCAAAGTTTCAAGAACGATACGATAAATTATAGAGTGACTCGCGAAATTCACGACAAACGCGTCTCAGGGACCGCGAGACCTTGGATCTCATAATCTGTCATAATTTGCAGCGACGTTAATCGGAATACGTCGGAAGTGTTGCTGGAAGTTTACGATCGCGTGAACAAGTCCCAACGATTCTTAGGTTTAGGAATTGTCGGGATCGACGAGCTACTCGCGAATCCGAGCCAGAGGCAGATAATACCGCTTCAAAATCGGCCGTACGAGGAAGAGGATATCACCGGCACCTTGACCGTCGAGGTAAGTAAGAAAATAAGTCGAACGTAACTACGTAACTTAACAAAAGTTTCTCTATTTGCTACGCTGTTTCAACGTTTTCTCACCCCTTCGCTCCTCTCTCTTTCGCTCTCTGTCTCTCTCTTTTCTCAGTTTTTATTCATCGAGGGTGCGGAGGTGCCTCAAATTGGGAGCAAACCTTACAAGGTGAAGGAGACGATAAAGCCGGTGTCACCGACTCCTCGTACCTACACCCCGACAAATCTCATCAGCGACAATAGTCTAAATTACAACAATGGTAACAGCACACTTATCTTGTACGACTCTACCGTTCAACCCGAAGGGGGTAATTACCAATTACTTTATCTGAAAGGCATTGCGTTCGTGTTCACAAGTGTGTGAAAACATAGTGATGATTAGTAACGTTACCGCCCCGTTGAAAAACTCGTCGTGGCCCCGTGACGAGTTTTCCCGTTGATGTACAATCTCGTTGAAACGGAATCGTCGTTTCGCATAATGTGTATTTTTTAACTGTACCGTAGATCCTGTTTTCTCTTCTACAACTATAGAATAATACGAGTGTTTACGCTCGTTCATTAGCATTCTATCCTCCCACTTTCATTCGCGCGCCTGCATCTCTAGTGTATCCGGATTTGTACCTTCCGCTAGTAATTCGCATGACGTATGTTTATTCGTATGTACAAGTATAGATATTCTCTACCTGTCACCCTTCTCATCTTTCAACTCCGTTTTATTTAACTCATTAAGGATCAGAAATTCTTTTCGATCAAATTCTACTATTCAATATCGAGGCTGCGAGAGGAAATTACGCAAGGATGTTGATCTTTCATCTACGTAGATTATACAAAATTTCATGAATTTTCAAAAAAATTGATGTGAATTACCGTTTGGTCTTAATGGGTTAACGATCCTGCAGCACGAGATATGAAACGATTTCACGCTCACGCTCTCGGCCCGAGTTTTCTACGATAGACGAGCTCTTTGAAGTTATTTCGACTACCAGAGAAACAAACCTGGCAAATCACAATGACAGCGAATGTAACGCGCTTGCATAATCGCGGTCACGTTGCCAGACAGGCGAAAACTCGTCTGGTAAACGAAATGACGAATGTTTTGGTGGAATGATGGACGTAGAAAGTCGTAAACCTTTCGGCATTCTTCTCCTCTTCGACGAATTTCAACTATATTTTAAACGATAAAATCTGTGTAATTCCGCAGATTACCTGACGAACGGCAACGTGGTGGACTCGCCTTACAGAACCGGTCAAACTAACGGGAACAAAGGAACTTTGATCGTGCACAGCCAGCAAAGGGTACGCCCCATGAATCTATCTACCTTGAATGCAATTACGTTATATATCAGACTTATGCAAACTTTTCTCCGTTTACTAACACCTGTTGTCTATCTTTTTTTTTCCGTTGTGTCTTTTCTTTTGCAGCAGCCAGAGCGGCAGGTAGTTAAGGTAAGCCAATGCTTGACGTCGTGTCGTCTCAATCGTGTCATCATCAACGCGATCGTGCTAAATCTGCGCACCACTGTTCCATCACCACATTCTTCACATCCCTTTTTTGTTTCACGCGTATCTTCATAATTCGCGAGTCTACTCTATCAGAAGTACTCTATCACAGTAGCTCCAACATTCCTTGCGTTTTTCACGATCGTTTCCCTTTTAATTTTTCACGGAACTTTCCTCCTCTGCTTTTCTTACATTCCCTATGTTCCTACATTCGCGTTGCATCTGCGAATCGAATTTGGAGATGAAGCAGCGTCCATACGTCTCACGAGAACACTAATTATCGTCAGTTGAGTGGCGTGTGTTTACTAATTCCACAGGTCGCCCTGACGGAAAGTGGCAACTGGCAGGAAATCTCTCCGGAGGTAATTATCCTTGTTGTCACGAGATTGTTTCGCGTGTTATTCTTAACGTCGCGTCGTCCCAATTCCGCGTCTCTCGCACAATCTCGCTAATTGCATTAGAGTCGAATACAAAGAGAAACCTTTTTGAACAATGTGACGATTTGACGATGCTTGTTGGAAACAACCGTAACCTTAACTATATCTATAAAAACGTTTCACTTCCTTCGTTTCAGCATGGACCGAAAGACACCAGCGTGACGTCGGGACCAGAAAGCACGCCAAATTCTTCCAATTCCGAAGGTATTATTTCGTCCATCGCATGATCCCCTTCCTTTTTCTTTTCTTCTTTTATATATATATCGGTATTGCTCATCGTGTACTCCTCCGTTCGTAAATATTACAATCGACTCAAATTATTAAAGCAAGTGATCGAGCATGATCGTGATTTTGCGAGATTCTGTAATCTTTGTTTATCTTCGCATAAGCCTTAAACGATTCTTAAAGATCTTAGGAACATTTCTGAGGTTTCTCACTTTCTATAAGTACCTTGATATCCTCGTGAATGGGGGTGTGACACACGATGAGACAGCCAAGACTAGAATCTGAACAAATACCGTTGAAACTGCTTTAAACAGAAAACAAGTGGTTTCAGCTAAAAATCGTCAAAGTATATTCGTCTCAAGTATAGTTTTTTCTTTCCCAGTCTAAAAGTTTCGAATTCTATCTTAGCCGACTGAATCTTAGACAGCGGCATCTCGTACTTCTTTTTTCTTTTTATTCTAGAGAGAGGGAGAACGAGAAGAAAACGACGAGACTTCTTCGGCACGATAAAGAAACGGCTGAGCCGATCGAAGACGAGGAGCAGATCGGTCGGACCGGAAGGCGACGCGAACCACGAGGATCAACACTCCAGATCTGTGTCCGCGGACAGAGCGCGTGATCCTGGCTCGGGTACGTTTTACTCGCGCGTAGACGAAAACAATTCCTGATTTAGAACAGAGTTAGTTCTTCCTCCCACTAGTAGAGGCTCGAGCCTTTAGCGTGAAAATTCTACTTGTTTGTTTTGCACGCGAATCCCGAATTAAATTGCCCGTTGGTGAGTACAATCATCTTGATAGCGGTGATGCAACGAGCAACACAGCGCAGATTTTCTCGGAGCTTCGTAAAATGATGAATCAGCAAGAAAAAAAGAAAGAAAGAAAAATAAGATACACGAACGCTAAAATCACAACGCTAACGCTACTGCCAGTGCAAGATATTTCCCTCGTGCAAATAACGCTGACGCAACGCGACTAACGCAAACATCCAGGTGCAAACGACCGTTTCGCTTAAATTTTATAGCTCGTTTATCGATACCAGGGAGGGAAGAGCATTCGAGGAGATCGAGTTTGAGCGAAGCGTCCGGTATAAGCGGAGCGTCGACCAGAACATACGTAAACGAGGCTTCCACCTTAGTTCTCGAGACGCTCGAGAACGGTATCAAAAAGTAAAGAATACAATATTTTATGGCTCTCGCACTGTTGCAAGCCAGACGAACGACAGTTGACCTTTGGCTACTTTGATTTTCAGGCATTACCTAGTACCATTGTCGCTCGCTCAAAAGAGCAAATGGCGGAAGAAAGGCACGAAGCTTCACATATTCAACGATCACACTTTCATAGCGAAACACATGCCTGGGTAAGCTATTACGGGACAGAGAAATCGAGAGTTATGCTACCGTACAGCGCACCTCGTGGATTTTAATTAGCTTAGAGGTTAATTAGCTTGTCAATGTTAATGTTCTCGGTTGCGTAAAAGTTGTGCAAAAGTTCCTAGCCAAATGGATTTTTCACCTTACGTTTCAGTTCTCGTCGTCTCGTTTACTAATATTATCGATCGCATAACGATCTTTATCCGTGTTTTTTCTTTATAATGCTAATTAAAATTCTTCGGAGTATAAAGTGAAAATCATAGCCGGTGGGTAAAACGAAACGTTTCGTTCCAGTGGGACTGTATGCGAGGTGTGTAAGCGAACGCTCGCGCGAAGATTGGGCAAGCAGGGTTACGAGTGCAGAGACTGTTTAATGAAATGTCACAAGCATTGTCACGTCAAGGTGGACACTACGTGTCCCACATCCACCATTCAGAGCATCGAACTGTAAGTAGACAAAGACTGTCATAGGATTTCGTTATCCTACGATTTCGCATCGAGTCGTTTCAAAATCAAGGGAATGTGTGTCACTATGTGTTTTAATCTAAGAAAATATTCTCGCGGATATCACGAGCTAATCATGTCTTTTTTTTTTTATCTAATTGTCGCGTAAGGTCTCTACTGCCGGTACTCAGTGAATAAGATGGGTAAGTTCTCGACAAAGAAGAACTCATTGGCATAAGTCTCTGAATAACAAGTAGTTGCGCATGAACGACGAATCTATCTGCTCTCTTTCTTCTCTGTAACAGCTGCGATATGATAAAAATTGATTCGACGCAGTTCCATGTGATTTTGTTATTTATTTTTAGTGTCTTGCGACGATCATGGAACGCGCGAGGTTTCGTACCGTTGCTTTTGCAAGTACTAATCATTTTAAGATCTTCGTATGATAGAAAACAACGTTAATATTATTAACCCTGGTGTGGTCACGAGTTGAATAAAGTTTTAATTATTTTTCTATTTTCAAATGAAAACATCGTTACGGAAAATTTTGCAAGATTCTCGTTCGAATTTTATGCAAAAGTTTGGAGTATTGTCCGCATAAGGGTTAATCGTCTGTCTCTTCCTAATAAATAATTCGACTGTCTGTGAAAGATTATGGATTATCTTCTATTTTATTACAATCCTCAGTAATAATTTGCTTCTTGTGTTTTTGTTTTGTCAGTGCTAGAAGGCAGACAAACTTCCTACTATCTGCAGCTAATACTTACGCTAACGATCGTAGATATTTAAATTAATGTATTCAAGATCGATGAGTTTTCACGAAGTTGTCTTTAGTGACTAAACGGCCTCTGTATTGTATTTTAACAAATTGAAGAATAAATGAACGTATAAATTATAAATCTCTCGTATAAATACGTAAAAGTCTATCAATAATAACAAATCTCTGCCAATAATTTTATCGCTTGACTCAACGCCAAAATCATCGGTCTGGAATGCGTTAGATTTGATATGATCGAGTACCTTCAATAAAACTTTATAATTTCTTTTAGAACGTGCGTAAAGGCGCCACGGGCCGAGCGCAGATCGACCAGTCGGCTTTGCTGATGAAACCTTTGACGAACGTGTTCGATCACAACCATCGAAACGTTCATCCAGCTTGGGATCATGTTCAGGAAACGAATCATTTGCCCTATTGAAAATCGTCGTTCGAAATCGCTTCGTACGTAGTCGCACATCTGCGAAGCGAATCCTGGCCACGCTACGCCACGTTGTAGGCAACCACGCGCGGAGGGAGAAGGCAGCAAACCTACACGTACACGATAAGCGTTACGATTTGCTTCCAAGCACGAAGCGCCTTTGAACGCCCATTCTGCACCATTCTGTTACGCTACTACTTATTACGCTTTTTAATCTATACAAAACGAACACGAAACGCGAACGTGAACGTGAATACGAAATACTCGAAAACGAAGCGAACGAAACGAAACAGATCGACACTTTCCGTGGACAAGATTTTACGATTCTCTGGTTCCAATTGTGACGATAGTTGAGAACAAAGTTGGCTCCGGAAAGTTTTGGTTTTTTTTTTTTTTTAAGTACACGTACAAATTTAAATTACTCTGCGAATATCTACACGGTGAGGTGACATTTGTAATAACAATTTCCGAGTGTCTGAAAATTTTCGAAATGTCCACGGAAAGGTCAAGAAAGAAACGGAAGAGAACCGTGCCGATAACTTTCCTCTAGAAGCAAAACGTTCTTCGGGTTCGGACGGTGGCGAGGAGTGAACGTGATACGTCAGAAACGATTGAACTTAAATAACGTTCGCGACGAATGATCAAACATTCATCCGTTACTATTTATTCTAGTTTTCCTCAGAGTCCCCTCGAATTTTCACGAAACTTTTTACAGTTAAGGGAACCGCCGATTTTCTATCGATTCTTAATCTTAAGCCTTAAGCGATCACGATCATTTTCCTTTTTCTCTCCTTCGTTCGTTTCTCTAGCTCGTTCTTTTAGAAACACGTGAGCGACCCTTCCTTAACCATTTCGAGTAGCATGCACAGTTGTTTGTCCGCTGCTGTACAGCGTTCTTTGGAATAAAAATTTCTAAAATTTGTGAATTCAATCGTTTTCTACATACGCGGAGAGAAATCTCTACCGATGGCAATAATATGACTGAAATTTGAAATTTGATTTTTTTTTTTTTTTTAAGAAGCACGAAGATATTATGTTCAGAGTACTGAAAAATGTGATTCTATGTTTCGTTATGTAGTCGCCGGTGTCCCGTTGGTCTCGAAAGGGTTGAGGGATATGCACGATAAAATTTGCGGGAAATTGTAGTACATCGAGACGAGAAACGAAACGCGTGAACGATAGTGCCTCTAGATACGAAAGTTCGTCGTTATCTTTTGAAATATTGTAACTTTATCCCGTGAAAGTAATACTTTTGACAATATACTCGATCGTTCTATTCGCAGAATTCGATCGATCAATCAAACTCAAATACAAACGCTTCAACGCGCACACTTGTGCCTACGTATGCGTAAAGAAAGCATCGTAATCCTCGAATAATACGCATTACCGGCTGATAAATATTACTGTAATCATAATTATTACGATTGATGATTACGATCACGACAATTATAATTATTATTGCTATTACTATTATTCTATATTATTATTATTATTATTGTTGTTGTTACCAACGTCATTGTTTACGATTGTTACTACCATTCATAAGGATAGAAAATAATGTTCATGGTTGATGTACGACAAACATTACCACGGTGATATTCCAGCAGGTGTTGTAACGATGATGATAATGATAATAATACTGTGTTACGTTGAAAGAAATAATATGGTTACATGATTATGATTCTATGCCACTTTATTGGCTCCATCTTTCTTCCTTTTCCTTTGGTTCTCCCTGTTTTGAAATATTCAAATCTATTTTTGAACATTATATATTTATAAAGATATTCATAAAGATTACATTATATATATAAAGATTGCAGAAAAAAACGCGGTAAATGCGATATTTCGATTTATAAAGTTGTTAATTTTTCGTTAAGCTACGAAGGAAAAAAGAACCATTTTGACAACATGAAATTAATTGACTTGAAAGTTCTCTCTGCTAAAACATTCGAATAACTTGCTCGACCGATGCTACAAAATCCGAAATGAAAAATGATATCAACTTCATACATCAACGATTGACGAATGAGTGACAAGGTCGAAGCTTATGGATCGCTGTGCGAGAAAGACGACAGTAGGAAGTGAAAAGTCGGAGTTCATGGATGAAAAGGGAGCGTACGAGATACTTTACGATCACCGGTCGTTTAGTCTAGATTAGGGATGAGGTCAAGTCCAATATGTATCTATAAATCTTAGTCAGGTTCCATATCCAAGTTTCGTTATATAAATTTCGAGTACTACGCAAAGTTCATGTTGGGTACACTTGCAATTTGTCTGTTTTATGCAAGGAAGTGTACCCACGGGGTTACTCTTGCCAGTACCTGATAAGATTCAAATAATAAAGGAAGTGCAGCATATATTGTGTAGTCATGGTTAAAACATGTCAAAACTTTATTAATTATTTAATTATTTAATCTATTTGTTTGGTTGTTAATTTGATTTTATGACCATTTCGAGAATACAAGTAGAATTTTAGATTTTAATGTCGCTGATTCCGAATGTCATTGATTATTCCAAAACCTTGCACTCTTTTTCTTTCACATCTTTAATATTCGAATGATTGCTCTCCTACGCTATGATTTTTATCACAGAAAATAATTTTATCGTCCGCTTGGATATGTTTAAAGCGATTTTAATAAAAAAAAAGGAAAAAAAGAAGCAAGCTACAAATAAAAGTTCCATTAGAGATATGCATTTAGAAATGGCTCGAATCCAATGACTAGAGGTTCGAATCTACTTGTGAGGTACTCGGTCCCATCTCTAGTCTAGATTCGGTTGGGAGCCTGCGAGGTGCGACTGAAAGTGGAACAACGTCGACCCAATTCGAGGTCGAAGCCCCAATTTTCGCGAAGTTGGCGAGAGCGGGGGATCGACAACGGGACGACGGTAGCCATGACGACGTGACGTAATATCCAACGTCATCGACAAAGCGCAACGACCCGGCCGTACACGTTCCTCCGCGGCGATGGCTACATCCGAGGGTTGAATGAGGTGGTGCGGAGCGCGGCGAATTTTCGATTGTCTCCGTTCCGATTGATTCATTTTTCTGCACTGTTTAACAAACGGCTTTCGCCGGGAGTATCCCCCTGTTTCGTCGATTTCGAAGTCCAAGAGAAAGACGATGCACTCGAAAATCGTTCATACACACGCGCGTGCGTGCATACACGTACACGCGTCGTTTCCATGTGGAGAACGACAGGAGGAGACGCGGAGTGGTTGTATCACGAGAGCGGATATACGTTATAAAACAGCGGTGGAACGTATGGCGCAACGTGTGTACGCAGGGTGCAGCTGCGTACGAACGCGCGCACGAGGATGGGTCAAGTACGAAGGATAGAAAGACAAGCTGCAACCAGGTTTATTCAATCGCAAGCTCGGGGAATTAGGACGCGTTGTCGACGGCCTTCTCAATGACGTCGGTGACGTCACTAGTTTCGAAGGAAAACTAGGACAAACGGAGCGGAGAAAAAGAAACGTCGCACGAAAATCAGCGATCGTCGCCATAGCTGCTCCTCTACCTCTCCCCCTTTCTCGCAACAAATCTACGAATCTAGATCCATCCGCTCCGTCCAGGCCGTCTTTTCTATGTCCCTCTTCGTATCGTAAGTCCAGTATCGCAATAAGTCAGTTTCGAGAACTGAAGAGACACGAGGAGATAGGGAAACGAGCAGAGGAGAGTCTCGGAGTTGAACGGAAGTCGGGCAAAGCAGGGAACGGGAGAGAGAACGGATATCGAGCCGACGACTAGAAACGACGGAAATCGCGCGTCCACCGGTGACAAGTACAAGAGGTGTTGCGATGGGGATCCTTGAATGAACTATGGTATTTCGTAGGGACGACACTAGCAGTGATCTGGGTCAAAGAAGGGTCGTGAATGGCGTCGCTTGCCGCGAGTGACGTCACCAAGGGGTGCAAACCCCTGCAAGTGGGTCACTCGTTGATTCTGTCATGGCCGTAGCTATAAACGGACCAGGGACGTCCTTCCACGTTTCCACTCCGTCTTTCCGCGAATCGTGTTCCGGTACCGCGGGGGAGGGGGGGGGGAGGCACGTTGCATACGGATCGCCCCGGGTCGACTCTCGTTCTCTGACAGTCGTCCATCGATATGGGACCGGAAGTCTTCCGCCTCTTATATCGATTATTTCAAGGCGAGCGTGTCGTATATCGCGCGGGCATATCGCTAACTGGACTGGCATTTACTCGATTTAACTTCATCCTTCGGGGAATGGCTCTGTCTCGGATAACGGACAGAAACGTAATGAAATTAACGAATGGAACATGGTTCGTGGGAAGATGATGATGAATGCGCGTGTGTAATTCGAGGAACCCGATGCTACGGGGGAGGGTGAGGTAGGGCTACAAACGTCGGCGAAATAATTTGAATGAAAAACGTTTATTTGAAACGTAAACTACGAGTAGTATCGACATAGGTATAATACTTAATATAAAATGTTCAGTCCTGAGAATCTGCATTTCTCGCACATTCTTGTTCTCGTTCTCGTTTTTTCAATTCTCGCGTTCTTTTGGCTCTTGTATCTCTTGGCGCGAGAGTCATCGCGCATACGCGAATTCGAACTCGTGTCGGAGAGACACTCACGTTAGGCGTGTTCTCGCGTTCCTCGCGTTCCATTTTCTTTTTTTCTGCGTTCTCGTCGCAAGATATAGATTCGTACAATCGTTTCTGTGCCAATTGTTTCGCGACATACCGTGTCACTCACGCGGTAGATATTTACAAGGCACTGAAGGATCGCGTACACATACATTTCGCGATTACGTTCGCCTTCACGTTTAAATGAGAACTTTCGACGATTAAATTTAAGAAAAAGAGATTTTCCATTTGTCACGAGGTCTCGTTTGCAATTCGATTCGCCGCAGCCGCTCGATTTCTATCGATTCGTTTCTGTTTTTCGAGTTTTACTCGGTACACCTACTCGAGAATGAAGCTTGGACCGAAAACGAGATCGGAAACAGAACTATCTGCTCCCTTTTTCGTTCGCCAGTACTCGCCGAACGACTGTTGGTACACCAAACCTTACGAAAGGAGGAACAGACACTTCAGAAACTCGTTTCAACTCGCGCGACGTGATTTCGCCTGTCTGAACGCTGAACGAGCGGTTGCGCCAAACGAACATCGCGATATCATTTGCGAATCGTGATATGTTTTAAAAGTACCCTTAACGAACAAGTTAACTCTAATCTATCCGAAATATTCACGACCGAACGTCACGTCGGACAGTTAGCGATAATAATGGCGTGAGACCGCGGCCGTTTCACCTCGATTTCATCTCGACACTCGCTTCCATCCATCGCTAACAGAGAAAAAGAAGTCCACGCGTCTCCACGTAATTGACTCGCATATCGCGATAACCGGCCTCGGTTTCGCGCCAATTCGTGTTTTGATCTTCTTGCGAAACGGTACATACTTCGACAGAAATGCGTTGAGAAAAATGTGCCTCGTTGCGAATTTGACAAGGAAAGTGCAAATAGTGTAAGAAAGATCGGTATGTAGTGTTCAATCTTCTTTTTTAGATGTTTCCTTCCTTTTAGAGCTTTCCTTCTGTTTTTTATGTGATCTTTGTACTCGCGATCGAAACTCGGGATCGCCAATTGATCGTCTAGCTATTGAATTCGTTCGCGCGTTTAACATAATTGGTATCGCTAGCGTACATGTTCTTATCTCGACTAATCGTTCTGCTACAAAAAGGTACATACATGTTTGCACAACTACGTTCTGTGTCTAACTGTGATCTATCTCGCTTATTACGAATAAGAGACCAACAACTTAAAACGCGGTGAAAGGTCGACGCACTTCTACGACGAACTTTCTACCTACGGCGATTTTCGCCCTCGCGTTTCTCACCCTCGTCTCTCCCTTTTTGTCCGACGACCACCACCGACGAGATCCAATCTGTTCTCGACAGAAAAGATGATCACGACGGCGGGAGAATGGAGGAAATTTCACTTAGAATCTTCCTAGAAGAGCGGAGAGACGCGAAACGCTGTGCAGGATCGCGCCGCATCGCTACGTAGACGCGAAGATTTACCGAATCTTCGACTTGTTACAATTAATTCGTACGCTCGTATTTTTGCTCCTAGATTCGTATACGTTTTGATCCACTCGTTTGGTCAAGAGTTTTTGCAAAAACGGCGGCGAAGAAATGGCCGCGATTGACAAAAGTAGAAAGTACGAAAAAGCAGAAAGCCGCAGGGGGGTTTTGACGAATTTAGGCAGATCGTTCGCGGATGAACATCTCGCTCGCAGAGAATGGTCCAAGAGTGGAGGGGGTCCGTTCGGTTGTTCTCGAGACGATCGCGCAACGAAACGCGCGAGATCGACTGCAATGACGAGAATAAGATGAGAGAATATAAAGAGAAAGAGAGAGAGAGAAAGTCGAATTGAAGTGAGCCAGGTGAATCGGTCGAAACGAAGATGAGGCTCGGACGAACCGAGAAATTTGCACTCTCTCTTTCTCTCTCTATCGGTAGAGACCGACGGAATGTTGACAGGAACAGGGCATCGCCAGTTGCTGCGCCACGTTCCTCGGAACCCTCTGCGTTGGTAGGCCGGAAAGACCTCTGACGTACGTGTACGACACCGGACTGCGTAGAATTCTTTTCGGGCTCTTTTTCGCGTGCTTGTTCTCCTTTCCCTCCCACTTGGATGAAATCTTGAGTGTCTGCAGCGCCCTTCGAAGCGTGTCCGCGGTGGTGGATCTCTTGAGCGAGTCGCTGTCGGTGCTGCTGTGCGCGTCCGATGGACTCGAGGAGTACGAGAGCGACTCGGACGTTCTCCCAACGCCTCGGACGTCTCCGGGACTCCAGGAGCGCGAGGATTTGGCCCGAACACGCTCCGAGCTTCTCTGAACACTGGAGAGTCTCTCCTGCGAGCGAGTTGGCCGACCGCGAAGTCGGTCCAAGTAGCAATGAGTCCTCGGCGATCTGGTGGCGCGGCACAGCCGTTCGCTGCTACCGCGACGCGACAGCCTCTCCGCGCTTCCGGTGCTTCCACCGCTGCTGCATCCGCTGTCTGTGCTGCACTCGTCGTCCCCGAACTCCTGCTTCGAGGATCCAGGGCCGCCGGTCGGGCTGACTCGTCGTTTCGCGTCGCCCTTCTGACTCTCACGGCGATGATCGTCCTCGGGATCGGTCAGTCTCGTCGTGTCCTCCATTCCCAACGATGGACGAAGGCCACTGATTCGATCGAGATCGCGGACTAAAATCTGCACCGTTCGGCCGGCCAGGTTTCAAAAGTTTCGTTCCGCTATGAAACTACGTTCGTTCAGTGTTCGCACGAGTTTCACTCGATCATGCTCTCCGGCGTTAAACGATCGAAAACGCACGCGCTTCCTGTCACACGCATGCGGTTAATCAATCCCACACACTTGTCACACTGCTTTGATGCTGTTCGTGCGGATAAACTACAGTCGTTCGTTGTCGATTACTCGTTGATTGCTCTTGCTTCCCTCTTGCCGATTCTTATCGGCTTTTTGTCGGACTTTCTTTCGCACTTCCTTCCCAGTTGCTCGTCCTTGTTGAGGAGGGAACGCGGTTTCGTTAATCGTTACTTGGCTTCGACTGCAAACACGCGCAGGTTAATGCAGATTAATGCAGACAAATGTTCGCCGCCGTGTATTTCGCACGCTTTCGAAAGCTGACTGAGACACGGAGATTCGCGGTCTTCTCTTATATAGCGTTGCGGCTTTGCGGAGGGTGCGCGCATGTCCTCTCCACCACGTGAGGGTTCGAGCCGTATCTCCGCGGAGGACGCGGCGTCGGGATGAATGCGGCGGACGCGGTTTCCCGATGCTGCTGAACCGGACGCGATTCACCAATCGGGACGCCATTTTCGGTATTTTTGTAACCACTTCTACATCAATCGAACTGTCCGCGGCATATTTTTACACGTTCCACCGCTCACATCTCAAATATACTCGAAATACACTCTCGCGGACCACGGCGGATCGAGTGAAAAGAATAGAGAATCGTTGCTTAAAGATGCAAAGCTGGTTCTCTTTTTAAGCTGTGGGGCATGTATCATCAATGACGTAACGAGAATGAGAACGTCGAACCTTCTCGCGTGAACGCGGAACGATCGATATTCTCCCGATGGAAACGAATTCGTTAAAATTGGCAATGCCGCGATTTAACGGACGCTGATGCGAGAATGTGGAACGGAGGTAGTAGATAAGGACAAAAGAGGGCAGTAATGGGGACAGTGCAAGTATTGTATCGCGTCTCGATGCAGCGAGGTTGGTGAACTCGACCCGGCGATCGATGCCAAGGGGTGGTTGTACCATGCAGGCTGATCGCATCGCCGCCAGCGCTGGATGCACCCGAATGATCAATAATTTTGTAAATAACAACGCGAATACAGAATGTAAGATAATACCCGAGAAATATTAACGCTCGGATAGTTTTATACTCTAGTATGCGTAGCAACGATCAGGTCAGATCGATAACACGTATACAGAAGAAAATTTTTATACCATATCTTCCAAGTTATTCTCCCAAGCTTCCGTTATTTAATAATTAAATTGAAAAGTACATTTACGATGTATATTTTTCCCGGCGTAGGGAAATTTGCTAATATTATATTTTGTAAATATTAATATATTTTGTTAAATATTATTTATTACTATATTCACTTTATAACTTTATTATACTCGAATCATTGCATTATCGTCGTCGAATATTTTTACTAATGTAATTTTTGTTTTAATTTAACTTTATCGATGTTATATTTACATTGTAAATTTACTATAAATCAAATCACTGCATTATCGTCGTTCGAGGGTTGATATATATCCGGACCGATAATTTTTCACCAACAGATTGATACATAATGGAGAAGAACGCGCGTTAGTAGATTCTTACGTCTGTTACTGCAGGATAATAAGAAACGTAACCACCTCCGTCGTAACCACCTACTCTTAATAGATTATACGTAAATCTCCCTCTTCGCGGGCACACGATCGAAGAAAAGTTTCGTTCTCGATATTATTACTCCAGCACGTGCGATAGCAAGAATACTGCAACGCGGTACACGTTGCCATTTCGAAGCGCAACGTGACGTGGCTCCGACATTTGTCGGAGACAATTCAACGGAGGAAATCGTATCGATTCCATCGAGAAATTCGTCTCGTACACCGTTTATAAGCCACGTTGGTAAATTAACGGCGCGTTCAGTTAAACAAGGCAGCCAACGAGCCTCGAACGGTGTGTCCAGCAGCGTGCATCCTTTTGTACAGCGTATGTACGTGGTTGTGAGAAACATCGCATTTACCTTTTACGTAACGGCGCTGATATTGTTGTTGCCCGCATAATTGATTTGTCGTCGTTCGTAAAAACAAAAGGCCACTAACGGCCTTGCACAATTTCAGTGAAACGAAACGATACCACTCTCGTCATCGACGGCGAATTTCTGATCAGAATTCTTACTGAAATAATGGGAACCAATCGTTTAACGCGCGGAATAACAGTCGTGTACTGTAAATTCTTGGGATTTGGATCGTATTGTCATTGTGGAACATCGTGCATTTCTTTTTCGTATCAGCCAACAGCATTTCTTAGCGTGTTTTCTCGCTCGTGAATTGAAATCGTGCGTACGTTTGATCAGTCAGGCGTGTGCGACACACGATGTAACGTCGTACTTCGCTTTAAAGTTGGAGAGAACAATGTGAGAGTTCATTCCAGAAACAACAAAGGAAGTTCGTTTCTCGTAGTCGCGTCAGTTTTCTATGTGACGAACATTTGACAAAGAATCTTTTCACTTTGAACGAACATTTGAGTCGAAGATTTGAGCACTTTTCACTTCCTACAGACTTGTTTCAAACGAATGTTTCTCGTTCGTTTCAATGCACTTCAGAGCGCACGTACATGTATTCAAGTACACACACACACCCACTTATATGACAGTGGGTGGAGAACGATTATTCAGACTGCGATCATGCCCACGTCCATTCTTACATAATGGATTTATAGGGTAACGACGAATCGCGTAACAGGATCTGCGCGAGGGGCTCTCATTAACGAACAAACAAATAAATCGTCGAAATGTACAATGCGCCGCGTCGAAAGACACGCCACTCAACCCACATCCCCCTAAAAAAAAAAAAAAAAAGAAAACATTCTGTTTGCGTTTAAATGGTTTTATTGACACCGAATTGAAAAGTGACAGAACATTGTCAATAAAGGTGATAGAGAGTCGAAGCGCAGACGGCGTTTCGCTGAAGATATAAAGATGGGGTTATTGAATTTCTTTCGGTATGAGTATGAGTCGACGATCGGCTGATTGTTCTTCGATGTGATTCGTTTCGATCGATCGATCCGCGTATTCTCGTCGATCGCAACGTTAGATGATGTAGCTTTTGTAGATGTAAGGGGCACTGTAGGGGTAATTAATATAGGGAATCGACGCAGGGTAGTTCGAGTAGAGAAGGGGTCCGATCGGATTGGGGAGAAGAGCCGGTGCCAACGGAGCCAGTGGAGCGCCGATTAGAGCTGCGCTGGAAGGTGCTGGGGCTGGGGCTGGAGCTGGAGCTGGAGCTGGAGCTGGAGCGGGAGCCGGCGCGGCCAACGCAACGGCCAACAATCCAGCGAACAACAGCTATGTAGTTGAAAAAAGTTCCGATTAGAAGAAGATTCTTCCTTTGCTTACCCTCTTTTCGGTCGCTCCGTTCGATTGATCAAACGCTCAGTCTCCGAGCACTCACCGTTTTGAACATGGTTATCGGGCTTGGAGCGAGTACGTACGTAACACACAACGTAAAAGCGGCGGGATGATTATGCTCGAATCCCGAGGAAACGCCGCTTATATAGGGGAAACCGCGACAAAGATTCTCATCTTTCTACACACACCCCTTCCCTTTTGCCCATCTCCCCAATATCTCGCGTTCCTTTTCTCCGCATCTCTGGTATTCCACGAAGGGCAACAGCCGGTCTTCCATGCAGAGACCATGAACGAGACACGCTCGCTTCCTTCTTGTTGGTAGGTGCAATTTTTTTCCACCGGCCGACCAATCCACTTCTCCCTTTGCACCATCTCTGGCGGATGGTTTTCCTCTGTATCGGCCGACTACTGGCGAATCACCCGTTGCTTCAAGGTTGCACGAGTTGCGAGTCTTTCTTTCTTTCTTTTTTTTTTTTCCTACCGTCAACTGACCAATCGACTTCTCCCTTTGTATCGTCTCTGCGGATGATGGTTTTCCATGTATCGGTCAGCTACCGGCGAATCGCGGGGTTCTTCAAGGTTGCACCAGGACCAGGCGTGTCCCAGCACATTGTGCGTCATTTCCTTCTCTTTCACAAGCCCGCACACTCGGGGGAACAACTTTTTCTCCACCGAGCGCAAACAGGTTTTCCTTTTATTCTCCTTTTATTGCTCGCTGTCCTTGCTACTTCGAAAAACGATTGATGATCCAAAGATCGTTCAATGACTCGTCGACTGCTCGCTTGAAATTATTAACAATCCATCCGCGTGATCGTTTGTCCTTTTTTCGAACGCTTTTACGTTCGTGAAAGAAAAGCGGAGAGTGGATCGAGGGAGTGGAGAAAACGCGACTTTGAAAACCATACGGAACAGCGGATTTCAATTGAAAATTTTCCCGCTCTTAAATTACGGATTGGCTCGTAAATATATATACGATAAAACGGGCGAACGTGTTGTACCCTCTCTCGTCGAGGCGTACAGGCCGATGGGGAGAACCTGGGACCTTACCCGGACTCGACGAACTTGAACTTGGGAAAAAAGCATTCGCTTTGCCTTGGAATTGCGCAGCCTTGTGGTAAACCAGACAGGAAGACAGAGCGAGTGAAACGCGAAGACAGAAGAGGGATGCAAATGACCAGATCCAGCGAGTGAAAGGCATAGGGGACAATCGATGTATTACAACGAGATTGGAAAAAAAAAAAACGGAAACGCGTCCAATCACGAACAATCTATTTTATTATCCAAATAGCGCATCCAAATGTTTATTATAGATTACATCTATAATCAAGTCTAACGTACACATCAACAATTCGAACAAGGATGAGAAAGTGGGAGACAATTAGAAATCAAAAGCGATGAAATACCAAAGCAGATGCAGATAGATCGTGTGGGAAGCGATCTGCGTAATCACCCGGCCGGCATTATAACCTTGTTATGCGTTCCAACCGGACAGGCACGTAGCCGAGAGGGATTATACAATTGTTCGACGTGGTCGCTTACATAATTTCACGATAACGGTGGAAGTGTCCGTCCTGTGCTTTCTTTCTCTTTCGATCAAGGTCATTGAAATCGATCGATCCGTTCGCTGCCAGCGACGGCTAGGCGAACGCGAACGGTTTGAAAATACGATAGAGGATGAGGAACGCGTCGGCTGTACGCGCGATGCCGCGCGCCTGGCATTCCAATGAAAGGCGCAACCAACGAAACTGATACCAAAGGTGACTACGCCGAGGAGGCCGCGGCTTTCGCAAGCCGCGCATCCACTTTTCGTAAGTCCACCACCCCAACGGTGAACGCTAGTATAAAATGTGGACACTTGGACGATTCTCCACTCATCGTTCAACAGCCGAATCGAGCAATTCCCAAGCCTGACAATGATCAAGACAGCGGTAAGTAGCTTAATCGAGCGATACAGGCTTTGTTCAGATTCTACGAATATTGTTAGAATAGATAGAACTGTAGAAGAACTTGAAAAGTGTAGAAGTGAATAGGATGTGTCGCGTAATTTGTATTATATTCTGTAATTTCTATTAATTTCTAAAAAACCGTTTCGTACGAAATATAATTTCGACTTTTTTTTTTTTTTTTTGAATTGCACCAAAAGTAAATTATTCGTCACTATCAATTGCCTTTATTTTCAACCACCGGAAGAGAACGAGGAGTTCCATTTTTAACTCTATTCTATTTGGAACTTTGCAGTGCATCGTCCTTTTTATGGCAGCCGTGGCGTCTGCTGGATTACTCCACGCCGCCCCCTTGGTGGCTGCACCAGCGGCGGTGGCTGCTCTTCCAGCACCGATCGTAACTGCTAGAAGCAGCCAAGTTGTGGCTAGGAACTACAATACATTCGCTGCTGCGCCACTCGCAGCTTATGCCGCCGCCGTACCTGCAGCTGTGCCCGCAGCTTTACCAGCAGCCGCCCCGGCACCCATTGCTCTGGCTGCACCGGCTGCACCAGCCGCACCGTTGCCATACGCTGCGTTCACCTACGCTGCTCTATGATTTCATCTCTGATACTTCGGCCATCTACCTGATCTATTTAGTTTTAAGTCTCTTGTTTTTATGCAATAAATCGAAAACTTAAGCAAAGAAAGCAAAACGACTTCACATTTTTATTTGCCTGCAATTTCTTTTCCATTTCGTACGCGCAGCGTGTGTGTTTGACAAAGCAATTGACCGTTGCTTTTGCTTGAAGAAAGCCGAATGAGATTAAAATGTTAACACGTCCACGAATGACGAAGCAATTCTCTCTTGCGACAGATGATAGATGAATGATAATAGAAATTATATAGCAAAATACAAGTTTGCTTGTTTACGATCTGTTCGTGAACTCTACGGTCCGTGCAAATCATTTGCATACGTCGTGCCATTGTTCGAAGTCAGGGATAGTACAAAGGATGCTGCGCAGTGGGCATCAGATCATCGTTAGATATTATAATAACCAACTCTCTGTGAACTATAGTGGTACCATGTACTGTATCATCGGGGAATATTCATTGTACATATGTAATTTAAACTTTTCCTCTCTACCAAGTATCGAAATGAAGAATTTCTAAAAAACGATATTTCCTGAATATCTCTTGGCTCTTGTTATTCAAGCTAAACTGGTAGCGATATCGTTACCAATGAGGAAATGAAATTCCAACAAAGCACCCAAATGCATGATAAGTATGTAACAGGATTTTCGTACCTGGATTGAGAGTGAAGTTCGATACAGTATTCCGCGTATCGATGAACCGAGGGAAAGTTACGAGAAGCAAGTTGATGAACAAGACAGCGTTTCCAGTAGGAAATTCAAGTCACGTCGGACGAACGATCTTCGAAACTTGCGATGTCCCAATCGTAGACATCGTGCAGCGCGCATGGCCGCGTTTCGTATTTAGAACGAGCATGAGCCGCACCCAAACATATATCACACGTTCAAAATGAACTTCAAATGATATCCACGTCTTCGTTAACGTTGCACCAATTTGAAGATCGTAGAAATCCCGAAAAATCAAGCTACGTTCAACCGAGTATTCTTATTCAAAACATCACTCTTCAATCACTTTCGAAATTTCTTTTTCGAAAAAATTGATAGACTTGTTTGTTACCAAAGTTGTTTCATATATATTTATCTTTGTATCCTTAATTTTCTTTTTTTCGAGTGGACATTAAAAAATAATTCTGGCTGATACGATACGGAATATTCTACTTATCTGAATGGAAACGATTCTTAATTCTTTATTGTAAAAATTCTTCCATTCGATTTACTAATGAAAATGATGAAATTACAATAAAAAATATTGAAATAGACCGATGTTTTTATATATTACATGTCAAGTAACTTTTAATTATAATGACTACAATGACTAAAATAATTTGCTAAACTTGAATTGAATGTCGGGTTTCCTCGCGATCCTTTTCACGTTTTATGAAAACTAGAAAGAACAAATTCAAAATAAATTAGTAAACACAATTCTGAAAATACGGAATCTAAACTATAACGAGTGAAATAAAAGATTTCGTTGATTTGCAATCTCTCTAAGAGAACTGAATAGCAAACGTGCATCTTGCGAGGGATCTCTAACATTTTTCACTTTGTTTCACGTTCGTTTCTTCCGACGATCTATAATATACGACGGCGCGCATATCCTGTTCGATAGTATAATATATTACTGTCAGATTGCGTGCGGCGGTGGCCAAAGAAAAATGTTACAGACAAAGGACGTTCGAAGGTAACGCGTATCCGCGGTGAACGACCCGAACAAACCCGTGTGACCAGGAACCACGAGTTTAACACATGTTAATTGTTACATGAAATTTTATATATTTCGACTATGAGACACGACCACGTCCAATTTTTATCAAATATTATTTTGTACGTTGCAATAAAATTATATTACCTCGTATCTCTTTGTCGGCTAAGCGACTTGCCGCAACGACTCTAAAAGAGAAATAGAAACGCCAGTCACCGGTGACCACCTCAACGTGAGTTAAGGTCAAAAAAATTAGAGAGAAAGAAAAAAACGAAGGCTAGATTTGACCATAGAGATAGTTGCTGTGTGTTCACAGGCGTGGCCTAAAACGAGCAAAGGTAATTCGGTATGCAGAAGCTTCATCGTATCATGAACCATTGTTGCGGACATGCCCCGCAACAGTGGGGGTATATTACTGGACGAAACTGACTATAAAAGACCTCTAGCCAATTCACATGACAGTACAGTTGTACATTGCAATCCACCCGATCCACTTTCGAGACCTCAACAACTAAAAATGTTCGCCGTGAAATTCTTGGTAAGTTGACCGAGAAGCAAATTCGAGAAGTTGCTTCTTGCGAGGACAAGTCTGACATATACGTATAATAAAACCTTGTCTGTTCTAATTACTCTTGTTAGTTTGGAGAACAGAATTTAAAGTTCCCTTTTTGACAATTCTATACAAAGTTCACAACAGAAGAACATAATTTCTATTATAATTTTCTGATCTCTCTATTCTCATCGCCTCCCCTGCAATTCTATTCGTAGATCCGGTGGCTTCTGGCCAACTCGTAAATTAATATATCCGTAATGATAACATCTGTTGGTTAAAGTTGATACAATTGAATCGCGCTCGTCCAAGATTATTTCACTATCAATGACATACAGATACAAAATTAACATATACACTCGCGTGGTATTAACGCGAACGTGGGAGGAAAGTGAACAATTAACTAAACCGAATCTGTTCTCTGTTTCTTTTGCGAATAGGTTCTGCTCGCCGGTTTGATCGGCGCGTGTTCCGCCGGTTTATTGCCAGCAGCGGTGCCAGCAGCGGCGGTCGCAGCACCGATTCCAGCGGCGTTGACGATCGGTACCTACGCCTCCAGCTACAACGCGCACGCGATCAATCACGCGGTCGCTGCACCGTACGTCGCCAGCCCTGTGATCGCCCACGCCGCTGCTCCCCTCGCTTATTCCAGCCTTCCAGCTGCTCAGCTCGCCTATTCCGGCGTTCCTGCCGCCACTCTCATCGCCGGCAGACGCTGAAAATCGTAACCAAGAAGCCCGCGGCGGTCGCGAATTCGAGGACAGTCCAGCAGAAACATCCGGTTACGTCTCGACGCAACGGCCATCCTCAACAGCTGAAACAACCGACTAACCTTCGACACCGTGCTGCTGTTCCCCTACCACGGTAACAAGATCCTGGATCCTCAGTGAATGTCACTGATCTGGACTAACAAATCGACGGCCGTCGACGCTTCAGGATGCTTTCTTCCTCGTTCTATGCTTCTTTCCGCCTTCTATTATCCGCCGACCCGACCAAGTTTCTCGCTTTGTAAAAAGGAATAAAATTTATTTTCTTTTCGTATTTTTTCTGAAATTTGTCTGTATTGTCTGTTCTATCCTATCCTGTTCTTTGATTTTGATTGACATCCAGGAAGAAGAGGATTTTATTGTTCTCAAAATTTCCTCAAAGATCTTTGTCTGTTTCATTCTTTTATAATAAATTAAATCGAATTTCTTTCTCTTTCGTCGTGAATCTGTCGTAAAAGTGAGAGATGGAGAGATTCTCTCGAGATAGAAGGAAAAAAGAAATAGATGAACTGATAATATTAAAAACTCCATTCTTTTATTTTATTATCCTTTCATAATAATTTCCAACTCTCCCTCTCTCTCACTCTCTTTAGATGCAACTTCAGTAAAAACGAAAACTCAGACCCAGGGCTGGGGAAAATTTGAAATAATTTGATATAAAATAGTAAACATTGAAATATTAGCAAATACTATTTCATTTATTGCTTAAATGAAATACTGTTTCATTAAATATTTAAATCATGAGAAAATACTATTTATTACTTTCACTCGGATACAAATCGGATTAAATATCAAGTATATACGAGATATAGACGTGTATATATATATACTATTAGTTGCAATACCACTATTCTAAATACTATTTCCATATGTAACTACACACATGAGAAAATAAAAATATTCACATTCTATTTCATATTTACTATTTCTTCCCAGCCCAGCTCAGAACGTTTCGATCTCGATTGTATCGAGAAAGGAAAGAGAGCGAGATAGATAGAGAGTTGAACTTGGCGAGACAAGCGATGGGAGACAAAAGATCCAAGGCAACCGTGAAACAAACGACAACTCGTTGATTAGTCTCGCTGGTTTCGTGCTTTTTCACGTTCTTGCATACGCTTAAGAAGAATTCGTAGCATCGTGCTAATTTTTCAAAAATTTTGTATAATAAAGGAAATTCAAGAAGAATAGAGATAAGAGGAAAGTGAACAGAGATTCTACAAAGGTCGTAGAAAGAGGAAACTGGAAAAATGCGTGAGATCGCCCATCTCCAAGCTGGTCAATGCGGCAATCAAATTGGGGCCAAGGTATTTTATTAAACGATTCTATTCGATTAAGTACCAAATCGTAAAATAACAGGGAATGCTGCGTATGTTTAATATTGAAATAAGAACTGTAACATCGCGATGAAAAAAAATTCTTAATTAAATCCTGGAATTTCCTTTCAAAGGTCATTTATAAAGTCTAAAAATTAACAAATGACGAATTCGACATTTTGTCGTAAATCCATTAAATGTTAGCAGGACGTTTGCTGAAATTAAAGTAAACAGACGAAGATTCAGCTTCACGTCTCAGTAATTTCTGTGCAAACACCAGGTCAATGAAAATCGAGTCGATCATTTAATACTACCAATTTACTAATATATAATATACTCTTTTATCGGAGCTACCGTCTCATCGCTGCAAACTGTTCAAATTTCATTTTTAATTTCATCCCCTTCGACAGAGTCTCAATTTTCACGATCTTTCAACAGTTTTGGGAAGTAATTTCTGACGAGCATGGTATCGATCCAACGGGTACCTATCACGGTGATTCCGATCTTCAGCTGGAACGTATAAACGTTTATTACAACGAGGCGTCAGGGGGAAAGTACGTCCCGAGAGCGATCCTGGTCGATTTGGAACCCGGAACCATGGACGCGGTACGCTCCGGGCCGTTTGGTCAGATATTTCGACCGGACAATTTCGTTTTTGGACAAAGCGGCGCTGGGAATAATTGGGCCAAAGGACACTACACTGAGGGAGCGGAACTCGTCGACTCGGTCCTGGACGTTGTACGGAAGGAAGCTGAGAGCTGCGATTGCCTTCAGGGTTTTCAGTTGACTCACTCTCTTGGTGGAGGGACCGGTGCCGGAATGGGCACGTTGCTTATTTCCAAGATTCGCGAAGAATACCCGGATAGAATTATGATGACGTTCAGCGTGGTACCCTCCCCGAAGGTATTTTCTTTCACCCCGTGGTAGTAATAGTAAATTTGCAATATCATTTATTCAATTCATCTCATAGAGAGCATTCTTTGTTGACAATTTTACTTAAAATGCAAAAAAAAAAAATTCAGATATTACTTTTTATTTCTAAGCGAAATTTTACCAATTTTCTGAACCAAGTACTTGGCGATCTACCATCGTAAGGAATCGTAGAAATAAATCACCTGTGTTTACAGGTATCGGATACCGTGGTCGAACCCTACAACTGCACCCTCTCCGTGCACCAATTGGTCGAGAACACGGACGAATCTTACTGTATCGACAACGAAGCCCTCTACGACATTTGCTTCCGCACTTTGAAGTTAACAACGCCGACCTACGGTGATTTGAATCACTTGGTGAGCGCGACGCTCAGCGGTGTGACCACGTGTTTGAGATTCCCTGGTCAGCTAAACGCTGACCTACGCAAACTCGCTGTAAATATGGTACCGTTTCCCCGGTTGCACTTCTTCATCCCTGGTTTTGCACCGTTGACCTCCAGGTGTAGTATCACATGACCGTTTATCGTCTTTGATCGCCAGTAAGTAACGAAAGTTCGTCATTTCTCCGGGTGTGTCGTTTTTCTCGAGACAGAGGCTCGCAGCAGTACAGAGCTCTCACGGTGCCAGAGCTCACCCAGCAAATGTTCGACGCGAAGAACATGATGGCAGCGTGCGATCCTCGCCACGGTCGTTACTTGACCGTCGCCGCTGTGTTTCGAGGCCGGATGTCAATGAAAGAGGTGGACGAACAAATGCTCAACATACAGAACAAGAACAGTAGTTACTTCGTCGAGTGGATCCCCAGTAACGTCAAAACCGCCGTCTGCGATATCCCTCCGCGTGGGTTAAAGATGTCGGCAACTTTCATCGGCAATTCGACGGCCATTCAGGTATACTCGGATATTCTCGAATATGAAACGCAGTCGTAAATTACAGTTTTGTTGGTTAACGGGGCCGTATCCATTATCGAGCCACACCCAGGACCATACGTCCTGCTTTTTACAAGCAATTTATGCCTTGGACTGCACAAATCACTCTGCTTGATGTTCGTTGTTAAACTGAAAGATACAACCGCCGTTGTAATTGAACTTCAGTTCTTTAATTGGCATCCATAAAAGCAGAAATTCGCATTAACATCAGTTTATCTGTAATCGATGAGATTTTCATAATATCACAAGGTACCAAACGATTCCCAAACGAAAGCCTCAGGGTCTTTAACAAATTCGTGACGACTATAGTATGTAGATGTTCGCAGATATTAATGTACACTCTGTTTTAAATAATTTATATACTTTAACGTAACACGCAAATTTTTGCACAAATTCACAATCCGCTAGTGACTTTTTAATTTTCATAGTCACATAAGAGTAAAGTATACTTTCTAAAAAGAGAACTCTGAAACTGGTTCGAGCTCTTTATTTCAAAATATTTCAATTATTATGCGAGCGTCGACGCTGGAAATTAACTCTTTGCTGATTTTACGACCGCGTCGTTTACTCGACTACCTCCAACTGAATCAATTTAATTAGTTACGATTGTCCCAAGCGAAAGAAACAGTTTTATACAGATCCGTATTTTTGCGTGAATTTAGGAATTGTTCAAAAGAGTATCGGAACAATTCACGGCGATGTTCAGGCGGAAGGCTTTCCTGCACTGGTACACAGGAGAGGGCATGGACGAAATGGAATTCACCGAGGCTGAAAGCAATATGAACGACCTGGTATCCGAATACCAGCAATATCAAGAAGCCACCGCCGAAGAAGAGGGCGAATATGACGAAGAGGAAGAGGCCGAGGGTGAACATCCGTGAGCTTGAATTATTTCTACAAAACTATATATATATATAAAACAAGTTAACAAGTTAATATATATAACAAGTCGTTCGTTATAAAAATACGCATGTATCACACGAACTGGTTTCACGAATTAAAATAGATTTCATTTTCTTCACACGTTCTCAACTCTTCCACCACACCCTTCTCCTAACTATCCATAACTTGTCTTCTAACAATAAGTCAGCATTATTGTATCTCTAGAGGAAAAAAAATAACGCATCAACTACGTTTTTTCAATATAATATATAAAAAAAATCAACCACAATATGATCTTTTTCTTGGCGAGTTGAACAAGTGAAAAACACGATGAAAGTACCGAAAGATCTTACGTCGCACGTTATGATTAATCATCGTAATTACGTAAATTCGTGCAATTTTCTTATACCAGTTCTCCGAGTACGAGAATTCACCTTGAGATAAGCAACCCGAAAATCGTTGTCGAGATATACGTAATTACGACTATGCGTAACAGCTACAATTTAAGAACTTGAATTTTAACATCGAAAGTTTTTATAAATCTGAATTAATAATACTAACTTAGAAGAAAATTGAGTCAATAAAAATGTATAATATCTTGAAGAAAGCTACGTGCGGCTGAGGTTTCGTTTAAAGAAACGTTCCCTTGTTGAAATATCTCTTTTTGGCCATCGAATGACGCTATAGTCAGGAAAGAAAGACTTATCGTATTTTTCCCGTGTGAACTTCAATTGTTCTCGGTAATTATAGTCGGCTGACGACGCAACTATCGATAAATCTCGTTCCCCTTGATCCGTTTAGCGGAAAGTTTCTCATGCATCTATGCACGTCTGCATGGTCTGTGAGTCTCGCAGTAAATACCGCTGATACATCGGCGATGAAAGCGTACACGTCGAAGTTTCAACCATCGACCATGAATCATCGAGCATTCCGCGAGAGAATGAAACGATAGCATTGTCAACGGGATATTGTTATATTCGAGGTGGTTCGTGGTTCTTTCACGGGCTATGGCGTTCTACATTCGATCGGTTGAGGTCCCATCAAGATTACTACATTCGCGGTTAGCCAGGCACGAACAGACAACATTATGTTCAAGACCTCGCTTTTCAAGTTATTTATCGTCTTTGTACATCTTTTTTGGTCCTTTCGTACGCAATTTCTTCCTCTCGGTTTCTCGAGTTACAGCGTGTTCCAATTTTACCCCTTGAATCTCCGTTCAATGTGGTCGAGTTTCCTGTCAGTTGCTTACGAAAGTATCTGGACACTTGTAGAAACCTTTCAAAAGCGTATAATGTGCAATAAAGAGATTTGAGAAACGCATACAGATGTTGCAAAGATATTTATTACATTCGTAAGTTTCAAGATGATTAGTCGTATAAATATTTTGTAACTTCTATCGTTTCATACGCGTTTCCAAATTTAGGAAAAATTAGAAACTCGGACATTGCGAAACAGTTTTGTTAACTTTTGAAGCCCCACTTTTTCTTCTCGTTAAAATTCGGTTCAATTACGCAACACGATGCGTTCCAGAATCATAACTGCCATGTCATACAGGGGTTGCCAGAAAGTCGACTGATCTGGCCGAGGCTTCGCTCTTCTCATTATCGAAGAGAATGTCTATTCCAGCTATATCCCCCCCCCCCCTCCCGCAAAACTATATCGAGCCACGAATCTAATATGTAACCATTTAAGTACTTATGTGCGTCGAAAACAAGTTACGAGCGCGCCGATATAACCGAAGCAGATGGAAATAGACTGCAACTATCGATTACTGGAAATCCGTTTGTCTGCACGGCGACAGAAATTTGACCGATCGCAGCGCAGTTTAAAGACTGTCGAAAAGAACACGAAATTGGCTGTCGACGTCTGTGATCGACGATAAAACCAGCAAACGAAAATGTGCGCGATACGTATCGCGATTTCAGGCGGCGATAGCCATCGAAAGCGATTCGATCAGCGAACTTAATCCGAGTCGAGGCGATAATCGCGAAAGCCAACGCCCTAAGTACTTACGACAATACTCTCGACACGCGACATTGCCGCGATCGCGATGCAAACAGCGATTCGATCGACGAACGACGCTGCTCGCTTTTATACCGTAGCATCCCCCATCCGAAGGAGCTGGTCAACTTTTCAAAGAGACGCCCAGAGGAGCGTTTCAAGAGTCTCGAAAAATCCTGTCGCTCGGTGTCATAATCCGAAAGTCCTTTCGCACGATATCTGTCGGGTGAGGCCAAGGCATTCCGGATTTGGGCGTTGCTAGGCTATCAGCGATATCTTACGCCGATTCGGCCTCCGATGATCGACCGTTCCTTGTACGCAATCGAAAGCTGTCGATGTGTCGACCAGACGATCGAAGGCCGAAATGAGAAAAAATCAAAGATGATGGAGGAAAAGAAAGATGAAAAAGAAAACTATAAGCTCGTGGAGGACGAATTTCATGTCGGATGGCGTTCACTGACGGTGGCGTTAAGAGCTCGAACAAGTTTACACGAAACGCGACCTTGCCACGAAGTACGCGGCTAGTCATTGACAGAAAGATTAATGAGATCGAAAAGAAGAGAGCCGGGCAGGGGGAGGTGAAACGGCGGGAGAAAAATTTAGATGAGGTGGACTGGTTCCGGAAAGAAGCCGGCCAGCACCTGGCAAATTATGCGTGAACGCATGCGGTCGCACAATCGAATCAAGGCGATCGTCACCGCTTTCGCAAACAACAGTGTCACAACAACGTCAGGCCCCGTTTTTTTCGCCTTTAACCTGGTGCAACGCGGCCTCCCTCTAAACGATGCGTCGCGACGCGTCTCGTTACGGTAGTAGCGTAGTGGGCGTTTAAAACATACGGCTTACCAATTGTTACTTAATCGCGTCCGATGCTCGAAGTAAACACGATGTCTGTATAACGTAATCGGTATCGGCATTAACTTCCATCGGTATTGGCGCGTTACGTTAGCGTGGAAATAGAGAACGGATTACGGGACGAGGCTCGCGTATATTAATTAACGAACGGTCCGGTTAACTAACTGAAATTATCTCGAAATACGAAGGATATTCGCTCGTTATAGACGTCGCCGATAGATCCTATAATCACCGATAGATACAGTTAGCAGCTACTCGTAGAGAGTGTGGTAGTTCTGGATCAGCTAGATTCTAGCGCCGATGATGATGTCGATAGAAATAAGAAAGATGCGGTGTAAGATCTACAGTCTTTGTGGTGTTGTAACCAAAGCGTAAAAAAAAAAAGAAAAAAGAAAGAGAGAGAAAGAGAGAGAAAGAAAGAAAAGTACGTTTCGAGTACGTTGCACGCGGATCCAGATCAAGATCTCCATTATCCTTGGCAATGTTCTCCCCACATGTTGTACGAACCGAAACGAAAGGACCCTGAATCTTTCTAGTAACCGAAGGTAGTGGGAAGAGTGGTAGCGAACAGTCTCGTTCTGGCTAGTCGAATCAGGAGTAGGTGTTGTAACTGTATGATCGAAGCACGAGGTGGGAGAGGTCAACTCGGGAGGATAAAAGGGTAGCGACTCCGCTGGTCAAGCATCATTCGGCTCTCAGCAATCTCAGCTGTTATAGCACGAACCTTCTCAAAGTCTCATTATCTTTTTCTCTGTTGAGCAACCGCACGACTATCTACCACAACCATGAATAAAATCGTCGCTCTGTTCGCTCTCTTCGCCTGTGCCCTGGCCGCCCCAGCACCGGAACCTGCACCAGGTTTCCTGGCCGCCGCACCAGCAGCCTACCACGCTGCTCCTCTCGTCGCGGCACCTGTCGCCGCTGCACCTCTCGCAGTAGCTCACACTGTACCCGTTGCCACCAGCTACGCCAACACCTACAAACTCTCGGTCAGGAGCCCGGTAGTGGCCGCAGCACCCTACATCGCAGCTCCAGTAGCGACTGCAGCCGTCGTCAAGACCGCCGCTCCCATCGTCGCCGCTGCACCGGCCGCAACCGTCCTCGCACACGCCCCGGTCGTCGCATACTGAGCTATACCAACTTCGTAAAACACCAAGATGAAAAACAACGGGTCCACATCGCCAGCAGCTCTAGTCGACCGTGCTCTCAACGACCACGTCGATGACCGAGGATCATTCCACCTGGCATCCGGACACGACTCGAGAATCGACGCTATCGGCTAATTATCTTCAATAAATTTTTTGCTAATTTTCAATTTTAAAGATGTTTCTTTCTTTCTCCTTTGACTTTCTTATTTCCTAGTCTGGTCTCTAGCAGTTCCTAGTAATTTATCCTACTGCTTTTTTTTTGAAATCGTTTCCCTTAATTAGAAGGACGATATTGGAAATGTTCTCGAGGCTTTTTCGATAATATTTGATTTATTCCACGAGCTTCGAAATTGGATTTAAAGATGCTGGAGTTGAAATTTAATTGAAGGTTGTAATTTATTTGAAAATGTAGAACCGGTTGAAAGTTAGAATGACGCGAGATGATGAAGTGGAAAATATAGGAAGATTTTGAATATTCGAGAAATTTCCTGGGTAGTTTGCCTGACCTCGAGTTTAAGGACAAGCAACCCGCCAACCGGTTACAATTATAAACTTGATTTTTGTCGTCCAAACAGGCACGCCCTTATCCCTTCCTCGCCTGAGGCTATCGGCACCGTGTTTTACGCGAAAATTTATATTTCCATTGTCTTCCTTTCCGGGAACTTTTAATAGGTGATCAACCCTCAAATGGTGTCCTCAAATTTACGTTGCAATGCATTTTATTTCGCATTTTGCATTCTCTCTGACACAAACTAGCGATAAAGTTAAATCGAATAAAAAAAACTCCAAAATTAAGTAAATTCCAATGTCCCCCGATATCCAATGATAGCAAAAAATGCAGTGTTCGATAAAAATACTATTGCTGTTTAATTAAAAAATCCGGTAACAGAAGGTTCAACGTATCGATAATTATGGAAAGCAATTTTCTTCTGTATCTCGATGTCAATGTATTATATCACTTTCATCCGGTTGTGTCAACCAGTGCTTGCTGTGATGTAAATACGATGATATTTATTATCTCTGAACTCACTTTTCGACTATTGCGCCTTGACGATTCTATTTTTCGTCGTTCTTTGTGGAAGATTTCTTTGATGTAGAATTAGATGGTACGAGCGCCCGTATACCGTCAAAATTTTCATTTTATCGTCGAAATTTTCAAGCTTACGAAGAATTTTCGACTCCAAAATTCCTTTTGGCAATAAATGGTTGAATATATTGCAAGATCGTTTGACTGAATTATCGAGCTAGAAGTCGAAAAAAACGTTCCTTAGGATTTTTCACAGCGGTTCAAGGTAAAGCCAAGTTACAGGATAAGTCCCGCCCCTAAAGTCGAGGCGGAATGCAAAGTCGTGTAGGGACTTGGGTTCCCTACTCGTGGACGAGGACGGGTTTCCTTTTTACAGCACCAACAAGATCTGTATAAGTACGAGAGATCCGAGTCGATCCTCGACCAGAAATAAAGGAGCATCTTGACGCGTGGATACAGAAAACTCGGAATCATCATGCTTAAATTCGTGAGTAAAGGCCTTTCCTAGGGCTATGGTTACAGTGGATCTGCGTTCTGACGAACTGTCGTCCTAATACACGATTGATTTTCGAAAAACGATGATTTACTTCCACAAATAATGGTAAATTCCGTGGTAAATTAAAAAAAAAAAAAAAAACAGTGTAAGCCTATTCTTTTTGCATTTTTTAATTTACAGACCAATGTGACTTGTGAATTGAAATTACTTACTGCTGATGGAAAATTTAAAGATTTAAAAATTCGTAGACTACGCAGAATATGTAAAACATAATGTACGAAATGTAATATTTGTAACATTTAATACATAAAATAGATTCCATAAAAGCATGAATCTCCGTAGACATCCAATTCTGGCTCTTAGCATTTCGGTTTTCAAATTTTCTAGTCTACTCGTCAGAACGTGCATCCACCGTAACTACAACCCGACGTGTTTAAAGAAAAAGAAAAAAATCGACTGAATCGTAGCTGTCTTGGTCTGTCGAAAAACAACCACCTTCCCTTTTTATAGATCGTTCTTATTGTCGCGATCGCGACGGTTCACACCGCTCCGACGTCTCCGTCGGCACCTAGAGCGGAGATTTCCGAAGGATCTGCCAGCTTGCCAACCCCAGCACCGACGCCAGCACCGGCTTTAGACTCGTCGTCTTCGTCTCTACCACCAGCAAGATCCGCCGCGTCGGCGAAAGCTCTCACCACGATAACCGAGATAAAAACACCAGCCTCGACGACGAAACTGGCGCATTGGCTAGCCGCTGCGCCCGTCTTATCGCCTTTACAGGTATGTTCACGGATTTTAATTCAACAATATAAAACTCGTAGTAGAAAAATGTGTATATAATATAATAGAAGATATCTCCAAAAAAATGCAGCGTTACAAGTTCATAAAATTTTTGCTGGAAAATATTGATCATTTTGACTCCTCTCTCTCTCCCTCTCTCTGCTAGTTTTAGTATTAATCGCAAGACGTTTCGTGAATAGAATCTGGCATACCAGATCAGGTACAATAAAATATTAGAATTTACAAATCTATAAAGCGGTACGAGTCTTGGAGACTTCATGTTCGACTGAGCAAGCCTCTCCAAGTTTCTCTCGCGCACTCGAGGTAACTTCGATTCCATTTCAGGTGTCGCCGTACGCTTACGCGTTACCAGCGCTCGAACTAGCAGCAGCACCTTCCACTTACTCGATCGAGCAGCACGGATATCGCATTATCTACTAGCATCGTGAACCGTGAATCGTCGCTCGTCGTTGGATTCAGGTGGTAACGCGGCTCGACGAGTCCAGCGTGTACCAACATGGAGAAAACGACCTCCTTCCTCACCATCAGTCATCTCCTCATGTATCGTGCACCGATAAATCCCCTTGACGCATCACCTAATGTTTAATCCATATCAAATATACATCAGCTCATGAAAATCGATGCTTTGTTCGAGTATATTTGTACCCTTCCTCCGCCTTCCTTCAACGTGCATCGAAATCGAAAGTGAAAATGAAGCCTGCTTTCTCTCTGGGCTGCTAACGAAACTCTTTTCAGGCGATGCGAAGATGACGCACGTAGAATAACAATACGCTTCGACCTGTCGTACGTAATCCGTAGTTCGTAATATTTGTTCCCTCGTCGCCGAAAATGTAAAACATGTATCAGTGAACGCAAGATTTTCCCAGAAATCATAAATTTTTGAAGTCGTCAATTCTAAAAGCGAAATTTCTATAGAAAAACGATGAATTGAATTGACATTTTGATTATATTCCGACGTTATGAAATTAGTTTCAATAATTGGAACATTCCTCCGACTTGCTGGTTTTCCCAGAAACTTTCGCAAAGGTAATTCAATGACGATTTCACTGCGATCGCATAAATTGGCACGCGTAAAACCCAGAGGGTTACGAGAGAGGGTGGAAAATCCAGGTTACGTAACTGAACACGGCACGATGTTGTACATACCGTACACATTCGTATCCAATGTTTCACGATTGCTGGCAATTTAACTTGGATCCGACCTCTCTGGTTGAATTCACAAAATCTCACGCAGTAAAAACAATTTCCTTCGTTTTCCTCATTTTCTTCTTTTATCGATGGACATTTGTCGAACTGATCGCGACAGTTGGATAAACCAAGGAACACTTTCTCCCGGATCTCGAAAGCGCGACGTCGATCAACTCGCTATGAAAATGGTTTTTGTGGAGGCGTTCGAAAATAACCGTCGGCTTGAAAAAAATGTTAGTCAGGAAACGTATCAAAAGGTCGAAGCATCCAAACACGGAACGCTTTAAAGCTGGACCAGTGGTTCCTTTACTTTCCCATTGTAGCGGGATAACAGAGAGAAACCATCAACTTTCTTGTTCAATCGGATCGCACTCCGTGATTTCCTGCCGACTCGTAACGCAACGAATTTAGTTTAAAAATGAAAACCGAATTAAATTCGGTTGATACTTGCGCTGCTACTTGATAGTAAGATTCTTTAGTATTATAACGTTTGGCTGAATAATGTGACTGTCAAAATTTAATAATAAAATTGTTAAACGTTATTATGTTTCCAAATCGATCATACCATACTTAAATCTAAGGTCGGTTTGTTTTTAAACGAGGACGCTCGGTGATCGACGTTATGTAAGTAAGTTAACGAAAATCCACGCGTTACACAATGTGCTTGCGTAGATCTGTACGCACCTACGCCGCTTAGTGCCGCGTCATTCGATCCATAAATTTGCATCTACGCAACAAATCACTGCTTCTTCTTTCTCTTCTTTTTCCTTTTTTTGTTATCGATCTAACTCTCATCGTCATAGATTGTCAATATGCAGACATCATCTCGATAGGAGATCACCCTCGCAATTTGCAACGTCGAACTATCACAAGCAGGGAAATCCATGGAAGTTCGCTGACATTTCGTTTTCGTTTCTACTCGTCGACGTTTCCTTTGATAGAAAGTTCGTTCAAAGCGTAATTATGCGTGGAAAGTTGAGGGAAAAAAAATCATACAATGCGACGCGACTCGCATTGGCCAATCGCGTGGCGTGGCGCGAATTTTACACGAGCGTTCGATACAAAAGTACACGACGCGTACTTCGAGGAACCTATCCGAAACGGACGTCCGGCTGCTATGAGTCACAAGTGTAACCCCACCGCAAGTTCTTTTGCTTGGTTCTCAGCATCTTCGAAAGGGACGTCTATATAAGATAGGAATGGCATCGGTGAACGCGCAGAGTAACCTCGTTCATGGAGAAAGCGTTTGGTTAGAGAGTGAAACTCGACGCATCGCAAACGTTCCCTGTCTGGGCCACCGGTTACAAAGATCTTCAATTAGCGGCAACAACTTTGAATCGCGATAACATTTAAGGTAAGAATCTCCAAACAGGATTCTACTTTTCATATCTCTTCGATCTTCATCTTCGATCCTCAATACTTTTCCTTTTTCTTTCATTTTTCTCTTTTTTTTTTTTTTTTTCACCCGCGTTATTTCAAACTCACCGCTCGACTCGATGATATTGTCCGACGATCCATTTCCTTTTTCGATTTTTTTTTTCTGCTTGACATTCAACGGGCGCGACGCAAATTGTTTACACCGGGAAAATATTACGTAACAACTTTCACCGCGGTCTAAATTTTCGAAAGAACGCCCACTTGGAAAACACACAGATGCTAATGTAGACGTGTAAGAGACGCGGAGTATCACGCAAAGACCAGTTTAGCGACTTTCTCCCAACGTCCTCTCGCTTTCGTTGGACGGTTTGTCGGTCGGCCGTCACTATTGTTCGAGACCTCCGCACGATCCGCCGGCAACCACCTTTTTCGCGGCACTTTCTTCGATTTGAAACACGTCACGATCGATAATCCCGAAAATTTTTTCGAAACTAAACGTTCGAGGTAAGTGAAACGCTAAAAGTTACTCTAAAAGTTACATTTTTAATATCTACTTATAATCTGTAATTATATCGCGAAAAAACTGTATTTTTATGTTATATTATATTTATTATTTTATTATTATATCACATTATAATTATTGTATTACACTATTATTATTATTTTATCATTATAAAATAGTAAATCTCACAACGATAGATTTTTAAAATACATTATAACAAAATTCGAAAAGATCTAATAAAACTACTCTCAAATTCTAACGCGCTAGATCTTCGGTTACGAGAAATTCTTGAGTAGTTACGACAATAAGTAAGATGCGCTTTCGACATGAAACGATTCTCGAATCCGAACACTTTCTACAGTGGCATTCGAATTGCAAATCAGTAAATAATTTTCCATTGATTTTTCTCTTTCTAGAATGATGTTGCGGTTCGTTTGGTTACTGGGTATAGTCGTTCATGGTTTTGCCACACAAGTGACAGTGAATAATCCCGAATGGTCGTGGCAAACAGAAGACACGATACCAACCAGCGAATCCGATAATCAAGACAAAGCAGAGACTCAGGATAAAAGAGCTATTTTTGATGCAAATGTAAATGGAAACATCGAAATTGTCAATCCACCTAACGAACAACGATCGGTAATGAATCTAGTTGGAACATCTTGTTATGTGATTTAACTATAGCAAAATTCCCTTATTTTGTTAAATTAACGAGACAGCTATGTTTCTATCGTAGGTGGAATCGGTGGTCGATGAAATTCTCGTCTCTAATCGACAGGGTCGCAACATCGAGGGCTTCGATCAACTGTATGCAGACCCGGACGTAAAGAACGCGCTTCAATTGGGAAACGAGACGATTGCTCGAACGTACATCAGGGACAAGCTGTGCTCTCTTGGACTGATGAACGTGAGTATCAAGCACGCAATATGACAATATCGGAACAAAATGACAATATCGGAATAGCTTCGGAAATAATTTAATCGAATAACATCTCTCTCTCTTTGTCTCTCTCTTCTCTTCGATGAAACGTGCAGGATTGATAAGTAAAATTCTAACATTCCGCAGTGCGAGAACGTCGAGGGACGTCGCCCTTACTATTCACCTCATCGCGGAATATATCCCCAAGATATAATTTACGCTCAACCGGTGACCATCAAACCCGTTGGAAGACCTCTGCCAGCCATTCCAATCAAACGACCATACGGTTCAACAAGACCAGGACTACCACCACCGCCACTACCACCACCACCACCTAGTTTTGTTTCGTCTGGACCGCCACCGGAAGTGATCTATGGAGCCGGTAGTGCTCCACATCCTCCATCATCATTCGGTCCTCCACCCGGTCTAATCGGTTCTTATCCTGCGTTCAAGAAACCCGGTCCTCCCGCATTCTCCTCGAAGCCAGTCTACGAGACAGGATCCCTAAGCGAAAGTTTCGACTTCGAAAGCAATAGTCAGTTCATCGACAAGAAGCAAATCGCGTTGAGACCGTCGGTCGGTTCTGACGCTGTTCAACAACACGTTCACCACCATTATCATCACTCTGATGGCACTGTTGGCGCAACGATAGCTGGTGGGTCGTCGCTCGGCGCAAACCCGATCAGTCAAGGGGTTGGGCCTCTTAGTTACGGGTCCAGTTACGGAAACATAGGCACAAGCTACGACATCCCTAGCTCTGGGGTACTTGGCGGTGGGTTCCAAGATTTGGACGATTACAAGAAAGCGTTCAAAGTGAAAGGGCCAGGAGAAAACGAGGCGAACGGATTCAGTTCCGCGTCGGCGAGTAGCTACGCCGACAAGTATCCGGTCTACGAGAAACCAACGCGTGACTTCGGCTACACCAAGCCAGAGAGCCACAAGACTGGCAAATACTTCACTGCGGGCAACTACGTCTCTTCCAATGCGGTTCACGCTTCTTCCAACGATTATCTCGCTTCCGGATCGACCAACAACTTCTTGTACGGGAACGGTAACGACAACGATGCCTTCAAAAATGATTTCTTCACGGCTAACGGAGAATGCGTTTGCGTACCGTACGAACAATGTCCGCGCGAACACGCAGGACGTAAAGACGACTTGTTCCTTGCCATTGATCCTCGTAATTTGAATAAAAATATCGAAGCTGAGGGAATAATAGCGGCAGAGAAGACTGGAGCAAATGGAACAACTACGATCGTGCAGATAGCGAAGAATGGAGAGGTCGACTCGAACGCTTCCCAAATTTCTGCCGAGGAGGAACAATCAACGGAAGAACAAGCAGATGTTAGGAACAAGAGGGAGGCAATTAGCGACGAAAGCATCGAAGGCAGAAAGAAGTCGAACGGAGAAGGGGTAAGAGCTGTTCGAAACTCGTTACTTGATTTTTCCAGATTAAATACACTGCGGATCGTGAATATAAAACTGCCCCAAGATTTTCAATTCTTATACGTTTCAATTTAGTTGATTCGTGACTAGAAAGCTAATAATTTATTACGCAAAAATTGAAAGGATAAGTGAAATTGCAACAATCTTGTGTCTTATACCTGTATAAGAATCGAGAATTTTGGGGTGGATTTATAATTACAAGACACAGTACTCGCGACATGATCGTTCGTATTGTCATCGTCGCTTCGTTTCGAATAGCGTTTCGAGTAGAACGGGTCCCGAGTGTGATAATATCGAACCGATATGCAATACGGGGGAACTCATGGTCTCTATCCTTCGACTGTTCGACTCTCTGGTTGCAGAGACTCGATGCTAGCGATCTGGACTCTTCGAAATTAAACCTCAAGCCGACCTGGGGGATCAGTTTCGGTCTACCGCAAACCGGTGGCCCGTACCCGATCAATCCTTACGGCGACAATGTCCTGGTAAATCCGTACAGAGGCTACGGTTCCGTCGATCAGGGCATTAATTTAGGCCTGGTTTCCGTGAATCCTCTGCTAGCTGTACAGTTCACCAAAGACGAGTACGGCGACAAAGTGGTAAAACCGTTTGTCAATTTTCACGTAACGCCTAACCGAAATATCGTGCAGAAACTCGGCCATCTGCTCTCGCACAAGAAGCAAACGCTGTTCGAAAATTACGGGGCCAACTACGCGCCGCATTATTACCCACCCAAACCAGTCGAATTTTACGAGAAACCGTACTACGTGAAACCTCATCGTCCTCTCTATCATTACGAATCTCCTTATCCCAACGAGTACTCAGATTACCATCGAGACGGCGATGACGATTACGATTACGATTACGACGGCTATTATCGTGATAACGCGCGCAACAACGGCGGCAGAACGCCAGCTGCCGATGCGAACGAGCGAACGGTTCCGAAAGAAAGGACCGATGGGAAAGTTTCGTTTCCGAATAGAAGAAAGCGTGACGTAGACTCGGCGCGGTTGCAATTATCCGAAGGTATAATGGAGGTAAGTATCGGCGCGCACGATCACCGATCGAGATCGAACGTGGGTAATGAAGGAGAAGGAATTCGTGCGTACCGCACGATTGCATTCCTAATAAGTATAATTCAATTGTGATTAACTTTGTTAGTCGGCAGTGTTGCGAAGAGTTTTGAATTTTTTCGACAGAGACAATATCTAGGCGTCGGTTCTTCTCGAGCTTGTGGTCCTGGCTATGTTTGCTGTTCGCAAAGACAACCATCGAGGAGGCCACGACCAGGTCAATGCGGAGTCAGATACACTCAGGGAATAAATGGAAGGATCAAGACACCCTCTTACGTTGACGGCGACGCTGAATTCGGTAAAAAAAATTATTTCGTTGCTCTTTCGATCACTGCATTTGAAGGCTGCGTAGAGAAAAAAATACTCCATTTTTGTTGACTTTCCAATTGTCATATTGCTTGAATTCTGAAATCCTTCATCGTGTACTTCCGTAATCTTCACGTGAACTCGAATCAACTCTCTCGCTCGACAGTAATTTGCCAAGTAATGAGATTGATAAATTGACGAGTTTAAATTGACGAGGCTCAATTTCATTTCAATAGGCGAATATCCCTGGCAAGTGGCGATATTGAAAAAGGATCCAACGGAAAGCGTGTACGTGTGCGGCGGTACTCTCATTTCTCCTCGACACATCCTCACTGCAGCACACTGTGTAAAAACCCACGCAGCGCGAGATCTTCGCGTACGACTAGGAGAATGGGACGTGAACCACGACGTTGAATTCTACCCTTATATAGAACGTGACGTTGCAAATGTTCACGTGCACCCCGAATTCTACGCCGGTACCCTTTACAATGATATCGCGATACTGAGGATCGATCATGAGGTAGATTTTCAGAAGAATCCGCACATTAGCCCTGCCTGTTTACCGGACAAACGTGACGATTTCACTAGAAGCAGGTAAGTATCTTTCTATCATAATGACAATCTTCAAGAAATATATTCTATATTACGGAAAAAAAATAACATTTGAACTCAGAATGCAATTTGCTGAAAATTCGCAAATAAAAATTTCCCCACTATGTAAATATCTTCACAACGTTTTTCACCATGTTATCGTGATGATCTAGATGCTGGACAACTGGTTGGGGCAAGGATGCTTTCGGTGACTTTGGAAAATATCAAAATATCTTGAAAGAAGTGGACGTGCCTGTGGTCAGCAATGCGATTTGCGAACAGCAAATGCGGCGAACGAGATTAGGTCCAAGTTTCAACTTGCACCCTGGATTTATTTGCGCTGGTGGAGAAGAAGGGAAGGATGCTTGCAAAGGTGATGGCGGTGGACCGATGGTCTGTGAACGCAATGGTGGTTGGCAACTGGCAGGAATCGTATCATGGGGTATTGGCTGTGGACAACCAGGCGTTCCTGGAGTATACGCCCGTGTCTCTTATTATCTCGACTGGATTCAACAAATTATCAATCGTTATTAATTCACCATGACAGAAATCACTCGCTACCTCGAACGATTATTATTTATGCTACTCGGCTTCATTTCCCATCTTGGTTCCAATTCGAATACAACATCTTCATTAATTGTAGCAGGAAGATTCGAAGAATTTATAACGTATAATATTTATAATGTATTGTAAGAACGTGTAAACGTATAGACTGTTACAGTAAATTAATGCTTAATTTCTTTTTTTCACAATTATGCGTCGTGGTAGAATTTGTTCTGCTCGTGATTCGAAGTAAATTCGGATCGTCAAGTACTGCATTTTATTTGCAATTTACTTGTTAATTTTGTTTTAATAAATATTAACTAACCAAATAAACTTTCAACTATTTTTTAAATTATTTAGAAAGTTTCTTAAACCTTCCGTGATTTTAAAAGTCTTTCTAACAGCTTAATAGGTCTTTTAATTACATAAACTGCGATTGTCAATTAGCTCATATTATTTGTTACATAATTCATAATTGCAACGTATAGTGATGCAATAGTAATTGTATCACAAATAATAATGACTGTCTCACCACTTGCCAATCCACCCTATCCGCGGCCCATCCTCCTTTTGCAAACAAAAATTTAATAATTTAAAACAAGAATTTATGAATAAATAGCTCTTCCACTGTATATTTGCAAAACGTTCAATACCTTGAGTGTTATGCAAACCAGACAATAAAAGAAACTGAAGAAGTTTGACTACATAATAGTAGCTTAAAAAGCTTAAATAAATATATGTCTCATATAGAATTTCATTTATTTTATTTAAATTCATATTAACTACCCTTAACTATGCAAGCACTTAAATACTAATGCATATTTGAAATTAGCTATGCTTAAATCTAATTACCAACTTAAAACTATCACAACATAATACAACATAGCACAACATAACACAAAACCCAATTTAAAACTATCTGCAGTCTAATTAAGTCTAATTTAGCCAAACTTAGTCTAATATCTCTACAAAAAGTGAAAATATGTATATATCTATATATTCAGAAAATATGCTGCAATTCATTAAATTGAATGCCGAGTTGCTTGCATAATGGAGGGTGGTTGGGATTAGGGGCGGATCTCATGCATAGTCACCTTCTCGTGGTAAAACCTGGTAAAACTTTAATGTTTGTAAAACGATATCAAGCTAAAAACTACGCAACCTACAGTTCAGTTTAGATTGTGCAAATTTCTATCCTTCCAGAAATTCTGGAAGCCCGCCTCGAATTTATTATTTTATTATTATATATTGTTTTAACATATCCCTTGAACGTTAAGTCCCTACCAAGTATTTTAGGAGAGAAAGAAATTTTAGGAAAGAGGAAGTTTCAACAATAAATGAAAGTAAATTTATCCTGAATCAATTAAACAGTCAAATATTTTAAATGTCAATCAGAAATCGCTAGACTACTAATTGATTTCATCAATCAAATAAAACAATGTAACTGTAAAGATTTGCTAGAGTGCAAATGTCTTCTACAAATTCATATTTTTCTAAAATAGAATTAGAGAAATAGAATTTAAGCAGAAATTTATTTCAGTCATATAATGGGCATTCTGTTTTGGATATTTCATAAAATTTTCTATATTTAGTGCATTCTACGTACAATTTTCTCTTGTTGATGTCAAAAAGATTTGTTAAATAAATGTAATAAGATGTATTTAATTACCATTAGGCAGAATATAGGCATTTCCTTTAAATTCCACAATCCATATTATTCCATCTTTTATCCATCCACATGGATCCATTGATAAATCTGTAACAGACTTATTTGTTGGATTATTAGTTTAAAAAATTTAACACAGAAATTCCACACCACTAAAAGAGTCCCGACATTTGGAAAAAAAACAAATGAATAGCCAGAAGAACTAGACTACTGAAAAGGAAACCGCGATACAATAACCAGAAGGGCTATTGTACAATTATCGACATTATGAAACCGAGCACACAAACGTATCTTGTTTCGTAATACTAATTCACTAACACTAATTATGAAATAGGAAATTTTCAAAATCAAACGCGAAGAGTGCTTCGTCATGTTTAAAACTCCCGTAAGTAAGTACGCAACGTTATTAATCTATGCACTCATCTTTAAAAATGCGCAACACTAATTGCAACGCGTCCAATGCAACCATGCTGGAAGTTGCTGATGATAGTAACAGCTCTTGTAGCTGCATCAGGTGATCCAGGAGCAGGAATTCCACGAATTTAGTGGAAGAATTTGGGCATTTTGTAAACGCAACGCTATTTCGAGAAACGCGATCATTCATTATCGCAACACTAACAAGAGTAAAAGTAACTGGAAATCGCGATGAAATAATGTCGCAACACTAACTCTAAAACCAAATTGAGTTGAAAATAATTATTAACAGCTACTGTTTCAAATAACATTCTAACATTCTAAAATTAGTTAAAAGCAATGAATCTATAATTTAATTTGAAGAGAGAAAGTAAGAAAATTTTACAATGTATGACATTAAGACTAACTATAAAAATTCACAATTAAAATTGCAAAAGACAATCGCGGTATCATAATTCGCAACTCGAAAAAGCAAACACGATTATCATTTCTTCACAATTTAAAACGTAATCAATGCCTCGCAACACTAATAAACAAACACGAAATTATTTCGCAATTCTAATTCAGCCCGTAATCGATCTTTCGCAACACTAACACGAAAACTCGCGATTTGCCCAAAACGATGATGAACGATGATGAAGAAGAAAAAAAAAATACAACTACAAATACTAAAAGAGCATAGTGACAAAGTAGTAACGAGAATGACTTCCCATGCTCTGGAATC